>NC_080595.1:117541563-117686333 GCF_027887145.1 Ammospiza caudacuta | reverse complement strand
AAATGGGGGGGAAAGTGGGAAAAAAGTGAAAAAATAAAAAGGGAAAAATGGGGGGGAAAGTGGGAAAAAAGTGAAAAAATAAAAAGGGAAAAATGGGGGGAAAATGAAAAGGGAAAAATGAAAAGGGAAAATGAGGGGAAAAAGGAGGAAAATAAGGAAAAATGGGGGAAAGGGGGAAAAGGAGGGGAAAAATAAGGAGAAAAAAGAAAAGGGAAAAAGGAAAAATATGGGGAAAAGGAGGGAAAAATGGGAAAAGTAAAAAGGATAAAAAATGAAAAGGGAAAAATGGGGCAAAAGGAGGAGAAAAATGGGGGAAAAGGGAAAAATGAAAATGGAAAAAAGAAGGAAAATAAGGAAAAAATGGGAAAATAAGGGAGGATAAAGGAAAAGAATTGAGGGGAAAAGAAGGGAAAATGGAGAGAAAAGGAGGAAAAGAGAAAATGGGGAAAAAAGGAGGGGAAAAGGAAGAAACTGAAAGGGAAAAATGGGGGGGAAGTGGGAAAAAGTAAAAAAATAAAAAGGGAAAAATGGGGGAAAAGAGGAGAAAAGGGGAAAATGAAAAGGGAAAAATGAAAAGGGAAAATGAAAAGGGAAAATGAGGGGGAAAAGGAGGAAAATAAGGAAAAATGGGGGGAAAGGGGGAAAAGGAGGGGAAAAATAAGGAGGAAAAAAGGGAAAAAGGAAAAAATGAAAAGGGAAAAATGGGGCAAAAGGAGGGAAAAATGGGAAAATGAAAAGGGAAAAATGAAAAGGGAAAGGAGGAAAAAATTTAAAAATTAAAAGGGAAAAAATGAGGGGAAAGGAGGAAAATAAAGAAAAATAAGGGAAAAAGGGGAGAAATATGGGAAAAAAGGAAAAGGGAGAAAAATGAATAAAAGGGGGAAATGGAAAGGAGGAAAATGAGGAGAGGAAAAATGGGAAAAAATTGGGAAAACAGAGGAAAAAAGTAAAAAATGAAAAGGGAAAATATGAGGGGGAAAATGAGGAAAAATGGGGAAAAAAAGAAAGAGTGGGAAAAGGAAAAAATAAAAAGAGAAAAAATTGGGTGAAAAGGAGAAAAAATGAAGAGGAAAAAAAATGAGGGGAAAAGGAGGAAAAAATGGAAAGAAAAAAATGGGGGAAAATAAATGGGAAAAATGAGGGGAAAAAGGGGAAATTAAAAGGGAAAAATATTTTCTAAAAGGAGGAAAATGGGGGAAAGGATTAAAATAGGGAAAAATGGGGGGAAATGAGGAAAACTCAAAGAAAGGAAAAGGGAAAAAACAGGAAAAAAGGAGGAAAAGTGGAAAAAAGAAAAAGGAAAAAAAAGCCAAAATAAAAGGAGAAAACCCAGGAAATTAAATCCCGAAAAAAGGGGAAAAAAAACCAAAATAAAAGGAGAAAACCCAGGAAATTAAATCCCGAAAAAAGGGGAAAAAAACCAAAATAAAAGGAGAAAACCCAGGAAATTAAATCCCAAAAAAAGGGAAAAAAAAAACCAAAATAAAAGGAGAAAACCCAGGAAATTAAATCCCCAAAAAGGGGAAAAAAACCAAAATAAAAGGAGAAAACCCAGGAAATTAAATCCCCAAAAAGGGGAAAAAAAAACCGAAATAAAAGGAGAAAACCCAGGAAATTAAATCCCAAAAAAAGGGAAAAAAAAACCAAAATAAAAGGAGAAAACCCAGGAAATTAAATCCAGAAAAAAGGGGAAAAAAAAACCAAAATAAAAGGAGAAAACCCAGGAAATTAAATCCAAAAAAAAGGGAAAAAAAACCAAAATAAAAGGAGAAAACCCAGGAAATTAAATCCCAAAAAAAGGGAAAAAAAAACCAAAATAAAAGGAGAAAACCCAGGAAATTAAATCCCAAAAAAAGGGGAAAAAAAAAACCAAAATAAAAGGAGAAAACCCAGGAAATTAAATCCCAAAAAAAGGGAAAAAAAAAACAAAATAAAAGGAGAAAACCCAGGAAATTAAATCCCAAAAAATCCCCAAATCCCCGGATCCCCTCCCATTTTCCCACTTTTCCACCAGAATTTCTGATTTTCCGCCACCAAAATCAAATTTTCCATTTTTTCCTTTTTTTTTCCTTTTTTCCCCCAAAATTTTCTTCCTCCCACACCCAGAACCACCCAAATTTTTGCTGCAAAATCTGAATTTTCCCTTTTTTTTTTGCCATTTTCCCTCATTTTTCCCAAGAATTTTACGTAGAAAAAACCAAAAACCCCAAAATTCCCTTAAAATCCCCCCCGAAAGAAAAAAAAAATTTAATTAAATCCCAATTTCAATTAAAACCCCGCATAAAAAAAAAAAAAAAAATTCCTGACAGACAATTCCATTATTATTCTTTTATTATTATTAATTAATAATTAATTATTATTCTCTTAAATATTCAAAGCTACTCCAGCTGTTAAACACAATCCAAGCAGAAAACCAAAAAAACAAACAAAAAAATCCATTTTATTCTCTTTTTTTTTTTCTCTTTTTTTTGTTTTTTCCATCATTTCCCAGAACTTTTCCATCTTTTCCCTCAGGAAAAACAAAATTATCTACAAGAACCCCTCCCCCACCCCATCATCCCTAAAAATTATTGCAGATTTCCCATTTTTTTATCATTTTTTTATCATTTTTTTATCATTTTTTTATCGTTTTTCCCCTCTTTTCTTGCACTATACACGAGGTTTTCCCCGGGGAGGGAAAACCAGCGGAACCATGGAAAAACCGGGTCAAAATAGGAAATTTTTTTTTTCTTTCTTTTTGGGTTTTTTTTTTTTTTTTGGTGGTTTTTTCACCTTTTTTTGGAAAAAAAAACGAACAAAAAAACCCCACAAATGTCACAATTGTTGTTGCTAAAAAAGCTGATTGTACGCACGAGCCGGGGGGGAATTGGGGTGGCGGGGAAAAATTGGATTTTTCCAGCAGAATTCCCGAGGTTTTGGGGGGTTTGGGGGGTTTTTGGGGATTTGGGGTTTTTTGGGATTTTTGGGGATTTTTTCCGGGTTTTTTGGGGGTTTTTTGGGGATTTTTGAGGCTTTTTTTCGGGTTTTTCGGGGGTTTTTTTGGGGGGATTTTTGGGTTTTTTTGGGGGGTTTGGGGGATTTTTTGGGGATTTTTGAGGCTTTTTTTTGGGTTTTTCGGGGGTTTTTTTGGGGCGGATTTTTGGGTTTTTTTGGGGGGTTTGGGGGATTTTTTGGGGATTTTTGAGGCTTTTTTTGGGGTTTTTTGGGATTTTTTGGGGATTTTTGAGGCTTTTTTCCGGGTTTTTTGGGGGTTTTTTGGGGATTTTTGAGGCTTTTTTTCGGGTTTTTCGGGGGTTTTTTTGGGGGGATTTTTGGGTTTTTTGGGGGGTTTTTTGGGGATTTTTTAGGGATTTTTGAGGCTTTTTTTTGGGTTTTTCGGGGGTTTTTTGGGGCTTTTTTGGGGATTTTTTAGGGATTTTTGAGGCTTTTTTCCAGGTTTTTTGGGGGGTTTTTTGGGGGATTTTTGGGAGATTTTTGGGGGGGTTTTGGGGTTTTTTGGGGGATTTTTGGGTGTTTTTGGGGATTTGGGGTTTTTTGGGGTTTTTTGGGATTTTTTGGGGATTTTTGAGGCTTTTTTCCGGGTTTTTTGGGGGTTTTTTGGGGATTTTTGAGGCTTTTTTTCGGGGTTTTTTTGGGGGGATTTTTGGGTTTTTTTGGGGGGTTTGGGGGATTTTTTGGGGATTTTTGATGCTTTTTTTCGGGATTTTTGGGGGGTTTTTTGGGGGTTTTTTGGGGATTTTTTAGGGATTTTTGAGGCTTTTTTTCAGGTTTTTGGGGGGATTTTTGGGGGGATTTTGGGTTTTTTGGGGGGGGTTTTGGGGTTTTTTGGGATTTTTTGGGGATTTTTGAGGCTTTTTTCCAGGTTTCTTTGGGGGTTTTTGTGGGATTTTTTGGGGGGTTTTTGAGGCTTTTTTTCAGGTTTTTCGGGGGTTTTTTGGGGATTTTTGAGGCTTTTTTTCGGGTTTTTTGGGGGTTTTTTGGGGATTTTTGAGGCTTTTTTTCGGGTTTTTCGGGGGTTTTTTTGGGGGGATTTTTGGGTTTTTTTGGGGGGTTTTGGGGATTTTTTGGGGATTTTTGAGGCTTTTTTCCAGGTTTTTTTGGGGGTTTTTGTGGGATTTTTTGGGGGGTTTTTGAGGCTTTTTTTCAGGTTTTTTGGGGGTTTTTTTGGGATTTTTGAGGCTTTTTTTCGGGTTTTTCGGGGGTTTTTTTGGGGGGATTTTTGGGTTTTTTTGGGGGGTTTTGGGGATTTTTTGGGGATTTTTGAGGCTTTTTTTTTGGGTTTTTTGGGGGGGTTTTTTGGGGATTTTTGAGGCTTTTTTTCGGGTTTTTTGGGGGTTTTTTGGGGATTTTTGAGGCTTTTTTTCGGGTTTTTCGGGGGTTTTTTTGGGGGGGGATTTTTGGGTTTTTTTGGGGGGTTTGGGGGATTTTTTGGGGATTTTTGAGGCTTTTTTTTGGGATTTTTGGGGGTTTTTTGGGGGGATTTTTTAGGGATTTTTGAGGCTTTTTTTCAGGTTTTTTGGGGGATTTTTGGGGGGATTTTGGGTTTTTTGGGGGGGTTTTTGGGGTTTTTTGGGATTTTTTGGGGATTTTTGAGGCTTTTTTCCAGGTTTCTTTGGGGGTTTTTGTGGGATTTTTTGGGGGGGTTTTGAGGCTTTTTTTCAGGTTTTTGGGGGTTTTGGGGGGCTTTTTGGGGTTTTTTTTTGTTTTTTTGGGGGGTTTTTGGGGGAGTTTTTTGGGGGTTTTGAGGGTTTTTTTCAGGTTTTTTGGGGGTTTTTTTTTTGGTTGTTTGGGGGGGTTTTTTGGGGGTTTTTGAGGGTTTTTTTCAGGTTTTTTGGGGGTTTTTGGGTTCTTTGGGGGTTTTTTTGGGGGTTTTTATGGGGTGGTTTTGGGGTTTTTGAGGTTTCTTTTCAGGTTTTTTGGGGGAGTTTTTTGGGGGGGTTTTGAGGGTTTTTTCAGGTTTTTTTTTGGTTTTTTGGGGTGGTTTGGGGGTTTTTGAGGTTTCTTTTCAGGTTTTTTGGGGTTTTTGGGTTTTTTGGGGGTTTTTGTGTCCTTGCCCCGCGCCCGATCCAGCTGAGCCTGAGCTTCATCTTCCTCTTCCTCATCTTCATCTTCCTCGCCGGTGCCTTTTGGGGTTTTTTGGGAATTCTTGGGGTGGGAATGGGGAGGGAAAATTGGGAAAAATAGGGGGGGAGGGAAAAAAAGGGAAAAATGGGGAAAATTGGCAAAAAGGGGGGAAAAAAGGAGGGAAAAAATAGGGGGAAAAAGGGGCAAATGAGGGAAAAAATTGGGCAAAAATGGGGGGGAAAGGGAGAAAAAAGGGAAAATTTGGGAAAATTGGAAAAAAGGGGGGAAAAAGGAGGAAAAAATAGGGGGAAAAAGGGGGAAATGAGGGAAAAAAATGGGGAAAATGGGGGGGAAAGGGAGAAAAAGGAAAAATTGGGAAAATTGGGAAAAAGGGGGGGAAATAGGGGGGGAAGAAAAGGGGGAAAATGAGGAAAGAAAATGGGGGGAAAATAGGGGGAAAAGAGGGAAGAAAATGGGGGAAATTGGGAAAAAGGGGGGAAAAGGAGAAAAAAGGGGAAAATTGGGAAAATTGGGGAAAAGGGGGAAGAAAAGGGGAAAAAATGAGGAAAGGAAAGAGGGGAAAAAGGGGGGGAAAGGGGAAAGGAGGGAAAAAAAGGGGGGAAAAAGGGAAAAATAGGGGGAAAGAGAAAAAAGGGGAAAATTGGGAAAATGAGAGAAGAAAACGGGGGGAAGAGGGAAGAAAATGGGGGGAAAAAAGGGGGGAAAGGAGAAAAAAGGGGAAAATTGGGAAAAGTGGGAAAAAGGCGGGAAAAGGGGGGAAGAAAATGGGTAAAAAGGGGGAAAATTGGGAAAAATGAGGAAAGAAAAAAGGGGGGTAAAGGGGAAAAGAGGAAAGAAAATGGGGGGAAAAAGTAGGAAAAAAAGGGGGAAAAGGAGAGAAAAGGAGAAAAAAGGGAAAATTGGGAAAACTGGGAAAAAGGGGAAGAAAATGGGAAAAAATGAGGAGAGAAAAAGGGGGAAAAGAGGGAAGAAAATGGGGGGGAAAAAGGAGGAAAAATAGGGGGAAAAGGGGGGGAAAGGAGAAAAAAGGGAAAAATTGGGAAAACTGGGAAAAAGGGGGAGAAAAGAAGGGGAAAAAATGGGAAAATTTGGGGAAAAGGAGGGAGAAGGGAAAAAAGGGGAAAATAAGGAAGAAAATGGGGGAAAAGGAGGAAAGGAAAAAGGGGAAAATTGGGGAAAAGGAGAAGGAAAAAATGAGGGGAAAAAAAGGGGAAAATAGGGAAGAAAATGGGGGAAAAGGAGGAAAGGAAAAAGGGGAAAATTGGGGAAAAGGAGAAGGAAAAAATGAGGGGGAAAAGGAGGAAAATTGGGGAGAAAATGGGGAAAAAGGAGGAAAGGAAAAAGGGGAAAATTGGGGAAAAGGAGAAGGAAAAAATGAGGGGGAAAAGGGGGGGGAAAGGGAACAAAAAGGGGTGGAAAAAAGGGGAAAATAAGGAAGAAAATGGGGGGAAAAGGAGGAAAGAAAAAAGGGAAAATTTGGGGAAAAGGAGAAGGAAAAAATGAGGGGGAAAAGGAGGAAAATAGGGGAGAAAATGGGGAAAAGGAGGAAAGGAAAAAGGGGAAAATTGGGGAAAAGGAGATGGAAAAAATGAGGGGGAAAAGGGGGGGAAAGGAGGAAAATAGGGAAGAAAAAGGGGGTGGAAAAAAGGGGAAAATAAGGAAGAAAATGGGGGAAAAGGAGGAAAGGAAAAGGGAAAATTGGGGAAAAGGAGAAGGAAAAAATGAGGGGGAAAAAGGGAACAAAAAGGGGTGGAAAAGGGGAAAATAAGGAAGAAAATGGGGGGAAAAGGAGGAAAGGAAAAAGGGAAAATTGGGGAAAAGGAGAAGGAAAAAATGAGGGGGAAAAGGAGGAAAATAGGGGAGAAAATGGGGAAAAAGGAGGAAAGGAAAAAGGGGAAAATTGGGGAAAAGGAGATGGAAAAAATGAGGGGGAAAAGGAGGGGAAAGGGAACAAAAAGGGGTGGAAAAAAGGGGAAAATAAGGAAGAAAATGGGGGAAAAAGGAGGAAAGAAAAAAGGGAAAATTTGGGGAAAAAGAGAAGGAAAAAATGAGGGGGAAAAGGGAACAAAAAGGGGTGGAAAAAAGGGGAAAATAAGGAAGAAAATGGGGGGAAAAGAAAGAAAAAAGGGGAAATTGGGGAAAAAGAGAAGGAAAAAATGAGGGGGAAAAAGGGGGGAAAGGAGGAAAATAGGGAAGAAAATGGGGAAAAAGGAGGTGGAAAAATAGGAAAGAAAATGGGAAAAAAGGGAGGAAAGGAAAAAGGGGAAAATAGGGGGAAAAGGAGGAGGAAAAATAGGAAATAAAATGGGGGGAAAGGAGGAAAAAAGGAGGAAAAGAGGGAAGAAAATGGGGGGGAAAGGAGAAAAAAAGGGAGAAAAAGGAAAGGAGGGAAAAGGGTGAGAAAAAGGGGGAAAGAAGGAAAAAAGGAAAAGGGAAAAGGGGGAAAAGGAAGAAGAAAATGGGGAGGGAAAAAAGGGGAAAAATAAAGAAAAATGGAGGGAAAAGGAAAAAAGGAGGAGGAAAAAGGAAAAAAGGGGGAAAGAGGGAAGAAAAAGGGGAAAAAGGGGAAAAAGGGGCTTGGGGAAAATGAGGAGGAGGAGGAGGAAAATGGGGAAAAAAGGAGAAAATGGAACAGGAAAAATGAGGAAAAAAGGGGAAAGGAGGGAAAAGGAGAAGAAGAAAAGGAGAAAAATGGGGGAAAAGGGAGGGGAAAAGGAGAAAAATCAGGGGGAAAAAGGGGGAAAAAAGGAGGAAAAAAGGGAGAAAAAAGGGGGAAAAAAGGGAAAAAAGGGGGAAAAAGGGGAAAAAAAAGGGGGGAAAAGGGGACAAAAAAAGGGGAAAAAAAGGGGGGGAAAAGGGAAAAAAGGGGGGAAAAGGGGAAAAAAGGAGAAAATGGAACAGGGAAAATGAGGAAAAAAGGGGGCAAGGAGGGAAAAGGAGAAGAAGAAAAGGAGAAAAATGGGGAAAAGGGAGGGGAAAAGGAGAAAAATCAGGGGGAAAGAGAGGAGGAAAAAAGGGGAAAAAAGGGGGAAAAATGGGAAGAAGGGGGGAAAAAGGGGAAAAAAGGGGAAAAAAGGGGAAAAAAGGGGAAAAAAAGGGGGGGAAAAGGGAAAAAAGGGGGAAAAAAGGGGGAAAAAGGGGAAAATGGGGAAAAAAGGAGAAAATGGAACAGGGAAAATGAGGAAAAAAGGGGGCAAGGAGGGAAAAGGAGAAGAAGAAAAGGAGAAAAATGGGGGAAAAGGGAGGGGAAAAGGAGAAAAATCAGGGGGAAAAAAGGAGGAAAAAAGGGGGAAAAAAGGGGAAAAAAGGGGAAAAAAGGGGGAAAAAAGGGAAAAAAGGGGGGAAAAGGGGACAAAAAAAGGGGAAAAAAAGGGGGGGAAAAGGAAAAAAAGGGGGGAAAAAAGGAGAAAATGGAACAGGAAAAATGAGGAAAAAAGGGGAAAGGAGGGAAAAGGAGAAGAAGAAAAGGAGAAAAATGGGGGAAAAGGGAGGGAAAAGGAGAAAAATCAGGGGGAAAAAAGGAGGAAAAAAGGGGGAAAAAAGGGGAAAAAAGGGGGAAAAAAGGGGAAAAAAAGGGGAAAAAAGGGAAAAAAGGGGAAAAAAAAGGGGAAAAAAGGGGGGGGGAAAAGGGGAAAAAAGGGGAAAAAAGGGAAAAAAGGGGAAAAAGGGGAAAATGGGGAAAAAAGGAGAAAATGGAACAGGGAAAATGAGGAAAAAAGGGGGAAAGGAGGGAAAAGGGAATAAAGGGAGGAAAGGAGAAAAATGGGGGAAAAGTGAGGGGAAAAGGAGAAAAATCAGGGGGAAAGAGAGGAGGAAAAAAGGAGGAAAAAAGGGGAAAAAAGGGAGAAAAAAGGGGGGAAAAGGGACAAAAAAAGGGGAAAAAAGGGGGGGAAAAAGGGGAAAAAAGGGGGGAAAAAAGGGGAAAAAAAGGGGGAAAAAAGGGGAAAACTGGGGAGGGGAAAAAAGGGGCAAAAGGGCCAAACCCCAAAAAAGCTGGAGAGAGAAAGCCTCGGTGCAAACCCCGGCCCATCGCCCGCACCCCGATTCCCAAATGCACCCCAAAGAGTCCTGCAGCGGGCTGGGGTCAAAACTCCCAAAATCCAAATTTCCCCCAAAAATATCCAAATTACCCCTAAAAAAGCCAAATTCCAAAAAAAAAAAAAATCCAATTTCCCCCCAAAAAAATCCAAATTCAAAAAAAAAATCCAAATTTCCCCAAAAAATCCAAATTCCAAAAAAAATCCAAATTCACCCCAAAAATCCAAATTCCAAAACAAAATCCAAATTACCCCCAAAAAATCCAAATTACCCCTAAAAAAGCCAAATTCCAAAAAAAAGTCCAAATTACCCCAAAAAATCCAAATTACCCCTAAAAAAGCCAAATTCCAAAAAAAAGTCCAAATTACCCCCAAAAAATCCAAATTCCCAAAAAAAAAATCCAAATTACCCCCAAAAAATCCAAATTCCAAAAAAAAAATCCAAATTACCCCCAAAAAATCCAAATTACCCCCAAAAATCCAAATTCCCCCCAAAAAAATCCAAATTACCCCCAAAAAATCCAATTTACCCCCAAAAATCCAAATTCACCCCAAAAAAATCCAAATTGCCTCAAAAATCCAAATTCCCCCCAAAATTCCAAATTCCCCCCAAAATTCTAAATTCCCAAAAAAATTCAAAATCCTCCAAAATTTCAAATTCCCCCAAAATCCAAATTTACCCAAAATTCCAAATTGCCCCAAAATTCCAAATTCCCCCAAATCCAAATTCCCCAAAAAAATCCAAATCCCCCCAAAAAATCCAAATTCCCAAAAAAAACCCCAAATTCCCCCAAATCCAAATTCCCCCCAAAAATCCAAATTTCCCCCAAAATTTCAAATTCCCCCAAAAAATCCAAATGTACCCAAAATTCCAAATTCCCCCAAAATTCCAAATTCCCCCAAAAATCAAAATTACCCCCAGAAAATCCAAATTCCCCCAAAAAATCCAAATTGCCTCAAAAAAAATCCAAAAACCCAAATTCCCCAAAAAATCCAAATTCCCCCAAAATCCAAATTCCCCAAAAAATCCAAATTGCCCCCAAAAAATCCAAATTCCCCAAAAATCCAAATCCCCCCAAAATTCCAATTTCAGGTTTTTGGGGTGAATTTTGGGGTTTTGGGGTGAATTTTGCAATTTTTGAGGTGGAATTTTGGGGTTTTGGGAGGAATTTTGGGGTTTTTTGGGTGGAATTTTGGGGTTTTGGGAGGAATTTTGGGGTTTTTTGGGTGGAATTTTGGGGTTTTTGGGGTGAATTTTGGGGTTTTTGGGGTGGAATTTTGGGGTTTTTTGGGTGGAATTTTGGGGGTTTTGGGGTGAATTTTGGGGTTTTGGGGTGAATTTTGGGGTTTTTGGGGTGAATTTTGGAATTTTTGAGGTGGAATTTTGGGGTTTTGGGGTGAATTTTGGGGGTTTTGGGGTGAATTTTGGGGTTTTTGGGGTGAATTTTGGGGTTTTTGGGGTGAATTTTGGGGTTTTTGGGGCTCATACCATGAGCAGCTGCTGCAGGAGGAGATCCCATAGAACAATCTCTGGGTTTGGGGTGAATTTTGGGGTGAGTTTTGGGGTGGAATTTTGAGGTTTTGAGGTGGAATTTTTGGGGTTTTGGGAGGAATTTTTGGGGTTTCTGGGTGGAATTTTGGGGTTTTTGGGGGAATTTTGGGGTGTTTGGGGTCACTCCGTCAGCAGCTGCTGCAGGAGGAGATCCCATAGAACGATCTCTGGTTTTGGGTGAATTTTGGGGTGAATTTTGGGGTAGAGTTTTGGAATTTTTGAGTTGGAATTTTCGGGTTTTGGGGTGAATTTTGGGGTTTTTGGGGTGAATTTTGGGGTTTTTGGGTGAATTTTGGGGTTTTTTGGGGTGAATTTTGGGGTTTTTGGGGTGAATTTTGGAATTTTTGAGGTGGAATTTTGGGGTTTTGGGGTGAATTTTGGGGTTTTTGGGGTGAATTTTGGGGTTTTGGGGTGAATTTTGGGGGTTTTGGGGTGAATTTTGGGGTTTTTGGGGTGAATTTTGGGGTTTTGGGGTGAATTTTGGGGTTTTTGGGGTGAATTTTGGGGTTTTTGGGGCTCATACCATGAGCAGCTGCTGCAGGAGGAGATCCCATAGAACAATCTCTGGTTTTGGGGTGAATTTTGGGTGGAATTTTGAGGTTTTGAGGTGGAATTTTTGGGGTTTTGGGAGGAATTTTTGGGGTTTCTGGGTGGAATTTTGGGGTTTTTGGGGTGGAATTTTGGGGTTTTGGGGTGGAATTTTTGGGGTTTTGGGAGGAATTTTTGGGGTTTTGGGAGGAATTTTTGGGGTTTTATGGTGGAATTTTGGGGTTTTGGGTGAATTTTGGGGTTTTTGGGGTGAATTTTGGGGTTTTTTGGGTGGAATTTTGGGGGTTTTGGGGTGAATTTTGGGGTTTTTGGGGTCACTCCGTCAGCAGCTGCTGCAGGAGGAGATCCCATAGAACGATCTCTGGGTTTGGGGTGAATTTTGGGGTTTTGGGGTAGAGTTTTGGAATTTTTGAGGTGGAATTTTGGGGTTTTGGGGTGAATTTTGGGGTTTTTGGGGTGAATTTTGGGGTTTTTGGGGCTCATACCATGAGCAGCTGCTGCAGGAGGAGATCCCATAGAACAATCTCTGGTTTGGGGTGAATTTTGGGGTGAATTTTGGGGTGGAATTTTGAGGTTTTGAGGTGGAATTTTTGGGGTTTTGGGAGGAATTTTTGGGGTTTCTGGGTGGAATTTTGGGGTTTTTGGGGTGGAATTTTGGGGTTTTGGTGGAATTTTTGGGGTTTTGGGAGGAATTTTTGGGGTTTTATGGTGGAATTTTGGGGTTTTGGTGGAATTTTGGGGTTTTTTGGGGTGAATTTTGGGGTTTTTGGGGTGAATTTTGTAATTTCTGAGGTGGAATTTTGGGGTTTTTGGGGTGAATTTTGGGGTGTTTGGGGTCACTCCGTCAGCAGCTGCTGCAGGAGGAGATCCCATAGAACGATCTCTGTTTTGGGGTGAATGTTGGGGTGAATTTTGGGGTAGAGTTTTGGAATTTTTGAGGTGGAATTTTGGGGTTTTGGGGTGAATTTTGGGGTTTTTGGGGCGAATTTTGGGGTTTTGGGGAGAATTTTGGGGTTTTTGGGGTGAATTTTGGGGTTTTTGGGGCTCATACCATGAGCAGCTGCTGCAGGAGGAGATCCCATAGAACAATCTCTGGTTTTGGGGTGAATTTTGGGGTGAGTTTTGGGGTGGAATTTTGAGGTTTTGAGGTGGAATTTTTGGGGTTTTGGGAGGAATTTTTGGGGTTTCTGGGTGGAATTTTGGGGTTTTTGGGGTGAATTTTGGGGTGTTTGGGGTCACTCCGTCAGCAGCTGCTGCGGGAGGAGATCCCATAGAACGATCTCTGGTTTTGGGGTGAATTTTGGGGTGAATTTTGGGGTAGAGTTTTGGAATTTTTGAGTTGGAATTTTCGGGTTTTGGGGTGAATTTTGGGGGTTTTGGGGTGAATTTTGGGGTTTTTGGGGTGAATTTTGGGGTTTTTGGGGTGGAATTTTGGGGTTTTTTGGGTGGAATTTTGGGGTTTTTGGGGTGAATTTTGGGGTTTTGGGGTGAATTTTGGGGTTTTTGGGGTGAATTTTGGGGTTTTTGGGGCTCATACCATGAGCAGCTGCTGCAGGAGGAGATCCCATAGAACAATCTCTGGGTTTGGGGTGAATGTTGGGGTGAGTTTTGGGGTGAGTTTTGGGGTTTTTGGGGTCACTCCATCAGCAGCTGTTGCAGGAGGCTCTTGCCGGGCCCTGCTGGGTTTGGGGTGAATGTTGGGGTGAGTTTTGGGGTGAGTTTTGGGGTGAATTTTGGGGTGAATTTTGGGGTCACTCCATGAGCAGCTGCTGCAGGAGGCTCTTGCCGGGCCCTGCTGGGTTTGGGGTGAATGTTGGGGTGAGTTTTGGGGTGAATTTTGGGGTTTTTGGGGTCACTCCGTGAGCAGCTGCTGCAGGAGGCTCTTGCCGGGCCCCGCCGGGTTTGGGGGGGCCCCCGCGGGGTTTTTGGGGTTCCCGGCGGGGCCGGGCGGGGCCGGGCCCAGGTAGGGCTCCCCCACCAGGTTGACGGTGCACTGCACGTCCGCGAACACCTGCACCTGCTGCACCTGCCGGACACGCGGGAAAACGGGGGGAAAACGGGGGAAAAAGGGAACAAAAGGGGGAAAAGCGAAAAAGAATTGGAAAAAGGGAAAAAAGGGAAAAAAAAGGGAAAAAAAAGGGGAAAAAAAAGGGGGAAAAAGGGGAAAAAGGAAAAAAAAAAAAAAGGGGGGAAAAGGGGAAAAAAAAGGGAAAAAAGGGGAAAAAGGGAAAAAAAGGGGGGAAAAGGGAAAAGGAGGGAAAAAAGGGTAAAAAGGGAAAAAAGGAAAAAAAGGAAAAAAAAGGGGGGAAAAAGGGAAAAAAGTGAAAAAGAATTGGAAAAAGGGAAAAAAGGGAAAAAAGGGGGAAAAGGCGGAAAAAAGGCGGAAAAGGGAAAAAAGGGGAAAACAAGGGGAAAAAGGAGAAAAAAGGGAAAAAAGGGAAAAATGGGGGGAAAGGGGGGAAAAGGGGAAAAAAGGGGAAAAGGGGGAAAAGGGAAAAAAGGGAAAAAAAGGGAAAAACCGGGAAAAAAGGGGAAAAATAAGGGGAAAAGGGGAAAAAAAGCGAAAAAGAATTGGAAAAAGGGAAAAAAGGGAAGAAAAGGGGAAAAAAAGGGAAAAAAAGGGGGAAAAGGGAAAAAAGGGGAAAAAGGGAAAAAAAGGAAAAAAAAGGGGGAAAAAGGGGAAAAAAGGAAAAAATGGGGGAAAAGGGAAAAAAGAAAGAAAAAAGGGAAAAAGGGGAAAAAAGGTAAAAAAGGGGGAATAAATGGGAAAAAGGGGAAAAAGGGGAAAAAGGAAAAAAAGGAAAAAAGGGGGAAAAAGGGGAAAAAAGGGAAAAAGGGGGAAAAAGGGGAAAAAAGGGGAAAAAAGGGGGAAAAAAGAGGAAAAAGGGAATAAAAAGGGAAAAAAGGGGGAAAAAAGGAAAAAAAAGAAAAAAGGGGGGAAAAGGAAAAAAAGGGGGGAAAAGGGGAAAAAAGGGGGAAAAAAGGAAAAAATGGAAAAAAGGGAAAAAAAGGGGGAAAAAAGGGGGAAAAGGGGAAAAAGGGAAAAAAGGAAAAAAAGGGGGAAAAGGGGAAAAAGGGAAAAAAGCGAAAAAGAATTGGAAAAAGGGAAAAAAGGGGAAAAAGGGAAAAAAGGAAAAAAAGGAAAAAAAGGAAAAAAGGGGGAAAAAGGGGAAAAAAGGGAAAAGGGGGGAAAAAGGGGAAAAAAGGGGAAAAAAGGGGGAAAAAAGAGGAAAAAGGGAATAAAAAGGGAAAAAAGGGGGAAAAAAGGAAAAAAAAGAAAAAAGGGGGGAAAAGGAAAAAAAGGGGGAAAAGGGGAAAAAAGGGGGAAAAAAGGAAAAAATGGAAAAAAGGGGAAAAAAGGGGGAAAAGGGGAAAAGGGAAAAAAGGAAAAAAAGGGGGAAAAGGGGAAAAAGGGAAAAAAGCGAAAAAGAATTGGAAAAAGGGAAAAAAGGGAAGAAAAGGGAAAAAAGGGGGAAAAGGGAAAAAGGAAAAAAAAAACAGAAAAAAAAAAGGGGAGAAACGGGGAAAAAAGGGGAAGAAGGGAATAAAAGGGGGAAAAGGGAAAAAAGGGAAAAAAGGGAAAAAGGGAAAAAAGGGAAAAAGGGAAAACAGAACAGGCAGTCAGACGGTGGCCGGGACGTGCCGGGGCCTTTGGGGTGGCTTTGGTGGCACCGGCGCGTGCTGGCACCGCGCGGCTTCAGCACAGGGGTGGCACCCAGGGGTGGCACCCAGCACTGGTGGGACCTTGGTGACCTCAACCCAAAGGTGGCACCCAGAGGTGGCACCCAAACACTGATGGGACCTTGGTGACCTCAACCCAAAGGTGGCACCCAGAGGTGGCACCCAAACACTGATGGGACCTTGGTGGCTTCAGCCCAGAGGTGGCACCCAACACTGGTGGCACCCAGCACTGAGGTGACCCTGGTGACCTGAACCCAGAGGTGGCACCCAGAGGTGGCACCCAAACACTGATGGGACCTTGGTGGCTTCAGCCCAGAGGTGGCACCCAACACTGAGGTGACCTTGGTGACCTCAACCCAAAGATGGCACCCAGAGGTGGCACCCAGCACTGATGGGATCCTGGTGACCTCAACCCAGGGGTGGCACCCAGAGGTGGCACCCAAACACTGATGGGACCTTGGTGGCTTCAACCCAAAGGTGGCACCCAGAGGTGGCACCCAAACACTGATGGGACCTTGGTGACCTCAACCCAAAGGTGGCACCCAGAGGTGGCACCCAGAGGTGGCACCCAGCACTGGTGGGACCTTGGTGACCTCAACCCAAAGGTGGCACCCAGAGGTGGCACCCAAACACTGATGGGACCTTGGTGGCTTCAGCCCAGAGGTGGCACCCAGAGGTGGCACCCAACACTGAGGTGACCCTGGTGACCTCAACCCAGAGGTGGCACCCAGAGGTGGCACCCAAACACTTGATGGGACCTTGGTGGCTTCAGCCCAGAGGTGGCACCCAGCACTGAGGTGACCATGGTGACCTGAACCCAGAGGTGGCACCCAGAGGTGGCACCCAAACACTGATGGGACCCTGGTGACCTCAACCCAGAGGTGGCACCCAGAGGTGGCACCCAAACACTTGATGGGACCTTGGTGGCCTCAACCCAGGAGTGGCACCCAGAGGTGGCACCCAAACACTGACTGACCTGGGTGGCTTCAGCCCAGAGGTGACACCCAGCACTGAGGTGACCTTGGTGACCTCAACCCAAAGGTGGCACCCAGAGGTGGCACCCAAACACTGATGGGACCCTGGTGACCTCAACCCAGAGGTGGCACCCAGCACTGGTGGGACCCTGGTGACCTCAACCCAAAGGTGGCACCCAGAGGTGGCACCCAGCAGTGGTGGGACCTTGGTGGCTTCAGCCCAGAGGTGGCACCCAAACACTGAGGTGACCTTGGTGACCTCAACCCAGAGGTGGCACCCAGAGGTGGCACCCAAACACTTGATGGGACCTTGGTGGCCTCAACCCAGGAGTGGCACCCAGAGGTGGCACCCAGCACTGGTGGGACCCTGGTGACCTCAACCCAGAGGTGGCACCCAGAGGTGACTGGGCCATGGTGGCTTCAAGCCCACGCTGGTGGGACCTCGGTGGCTTCAACCCAGTGGTGTCACCCCACGGTGTCACCCAGCCCTGAGGTGACCTTGGTGGCCTCAACCCAACGGTGTCACCCAGCACTGGTGGGACCTTGGTGACCTCAACCCAACGGCGTCACTCAACATTGGTGGGACCTTGGTGGCTTCCACCCAACGGTGTCACCCAGCAATTGTTGGACGTTGGTGGCTTCAACCCAATGGTGTCACCCCACGGTGTCACCCAGCACTGATGTGACCATGGTGACCTCAACCCAACGGTGTCACCAACATTGAGGTGACCATGGCGGCTTCAGCCCCAGTGGTGTCACCCAACGCTGGTGGGACCTTGGTGGCTTCAGCCCAAGAGGTGGCACCCGATGGTGTCACCCAACACTGAGGTGACCGTGGTGACCTCAACCCAGTGGTGGCACCCAGTGGTGGTGGGACCTTGGTGGCTTCCACCCAGTGGTGTCACCCAACATTGGTGGGACCTTGGTGGCTTCCACCCAACGGTGTCACCCAGCAATTGTTGGACCTTGGTGGCTCCAACCCAGTGGTGTCACCCAACATTGGTGGGACCATGGTGGCTCCAAGCCAGAGGTGTCACCCAACATTGGTGGGACCATGGCGGCTTCAGCCCAGTGGTGTCACCCAACATTGGTGGGACCATGGTGGCTCCAAGCCAGAGGTGTCACCCAACATTGGTGGGACCATGGCGGCTTCAGCCCAGTGGTGTCACCCAACATTGGTGGGACCATGGTGGCTCCAACCCAGTGGTGTCACCCAACGCTGGTGGGACCCCGGTGACCTCAACCTGACGGTGTCACCTGGTAGCATCACCCAGCACTAATGGGACCATGGTGGCTTCGACCCACTGGTGTCACCCAACGGTGTCACCCAACACTGGTGGCACCTTGGTGGCTCCATCCCCAATGGGTGTCACCCAACACTGGAGTGACCCTGGTGGCTCCATCCCCAATGGGTGTCACCCAACACTGGAGTGACCCTGGTGACCTCAACCCCAAGAGATGTCACCCAACACTGGTGACCCCCTGGTGGCTCCATCCCCAATGGGTGCCACCCAACACTGGTGGCACCTTGGTGGCTCCAACCCCACTGGGTGCCACCCAACACTGGAGTGACCCTGGTGGCTCCATCCCCAATGGGTGTCACCCAACATTGCTGTGACCCTGGTGACCTCAACCCCAAGAGATGCCACCCAACACTGGTGACACCCTGGTGGCTCCAACCCCACTGGGTGCCACCCAACATTGCTGTGACCCTGGTGACCTCAACCCCAATGGGTGCCACCCAACACTGGAGTGACCCTGGTGGCTCCAACCCCAATGGGTGCCACCCAACACTGGTGGCACCTTGGTGGCTCCAACCCCACTGGGTGCCACCCAACATTGCTGTGACCCTGGTGACCTCAACCCCAAGAGATGCCACCCAACACTGGTGACCCCCTGGTGGCTCCATCCCCAATGGGTGCCACCCAACACTGGTGGCACCTTGGTGGCTCCAACCCCACTGGGTGCCACCCAACACTGGAGTGACCCTGGTGGCTCCAACCCCAAGGGGTGTCACCTCGTACTGGTGGCACCTTGGTGGCTCCAACCCCAAGGGGCGCCATCCACCACGGCCGTGACCTTGGTGTGCCCCGACGCTGATGTGACCGTGGTGACCTCAACCCGAGAGGTGTCACCCCCTGGACGTCACCCCCCGCTGGTGCCCCCGGTGCCTTCAGCCCACCACGACCCCACCCACGGTGCCGTTGTGTCCCCGCTCTCCGGGCCTGTCCCGGTTGTGTTCAGGGACTGTCCCCACCCCTGCAGGGGACCCTGCGGTGACACCGTTGGGCCCTGTCCCCCCCCGCCGGCCCCGCGGTGACAACTGGGGACGGCGCCGGTGCCGCGTGCGTACCTGGGCGCCGTCGGGCTCGGGCTTGAGCAGCTCGGCGGGGCCCAGCTGGCCGCAGAACAGCCCCGGGGGCCTCAGCGCCGCCTCCGACACCTGCGCGGCAGCGGGAACCGGCGCGGAGTGAGTGAGTGAGTGAGTGAGTGAATGAATGAAGGAATGAATGAATGGCGGGAGTGAGCGGCGGGAATGAATGAATGAAGGAATGAATGAATGCATGAATGGCGGGAGTGAGTGACGGGAATGAAGGAATGAATGAATGAATGAATGAATGGCGGGAGTGAGTGACGGGAATGAATGAGTGACAGGAATGAGTGCCGGGAATGAGTGCCGGGAATGAATGAATGAATGGCGGGAATGAATGAATGAATGAATGAATGGCGGGAATGAGTGCTGGGAATGAATGGCGGGAATGGCAGGAATGAATGGCAGGAATGGCGGGAATGCCGGGAATGAATGAATGAATGGCGGGAATGAAGGAGTGAATGAATGGCGGGAATGAGTGCTGGGAATGAATGGCGGGAATGCCGGGAATGAATGAATGAATGAATGGCGGGAATGAGTGCTGGGAATGAATGGCGGGAATGGCAGGAATGAATGGCAGGAATGGCGGGAATGCCGGGAATGAATGAATGAATGAATGGCGGGAATGAAGGAGTGAATGAATGAATGGCGGGAATGAGTGCTGTGAATGAATGACGGGAATGGCAGGAATGAATGGCGGGAATGCCGGGAATGAATGGCGGGAATGAATGAATGAATGAATGGCGGGAATGAGTGCTGGGAATGAATGGCGGGAATGGCAGGAATGAATGGCGGGAATGCCGGGAATGAATGAATGAATGGCGGGAATGAAGGAGTGAATGAATGAATGAATGGCGGGAATGGCGGGAGTGCTGAGAATGAATGGCGGGAATGAGTGCTGGGAATGAATGGCGGGAATGCCGGGAATGAATGAATGCCGGGAATGAATGCCGGGAATGAATGCTGGGAATGAATGGCGGGAATGAATGGTGGGATCAGCGGGAATGAGTGCTGGGAATGAATGGTGGGAATGGCGGGAATGGTGGGAATGAATGGCAGGAATGCCAGGAATGCCGGGAATGAGTGCCAGGAATGAATGGCGGGAATGAGTGGTGGGAATGAATGGCGGGAATGGTGGGAATGAATGGCAGGAATGCCAGGAATGCCAGGAATGAATGAATGGTGGGAATGAGTGCCGGGAATGCCGGGGAAGGGAACGAGCACGGTTCTGGGGGTTTGGGATGGATCTCGTGTTCAATGGGGTTTGGGGTGGGGGTCCGTGATGGATCCCAATGGGATGTTGGGATCTGCTCCAGCGTTCTCCTCTCCTTACCCTGTTCCTGCCCTATGCACACCCAGTCCTGATCCCATTCCTGATCCCATTCCCGATCCCATTCCCCACTTATGATCCTATTCCCGATCCCAGTCCTGATCCTATTCCCAATTCCAATCCCCATTCCTGATCCCATTCCCAATTCCAGTCCTGATCCCACTCCTGATCCACCTCCCAATCCCATTCCCCATTCCTGATCCCATTCCCGATCCCATTCCTGATCCTACTCCCAATTCCAGTCCTGATCCCATTCCCGATCCTACTCCCAGTCCCATTCCCCATTTAAAACCGTATTCCCGATCCCATTCCCGATCCCATTCCCAATTCCCATTCCCGATCCCGTTCCCAATCCCATTCCCCATTTATGATCCCATTCCCGATCCCATTCCCAATTCCCATTCCTGATCCTGTTCCCAATTCCAGTCCTGATCCCACTCCTGATCCCAATCCCAATCCCATTCCCCATTCCCGATCCCATTCCCAATCCCATTCCCGATCCCATTCCCAATCCCATTCCCCATTCCCAGCTCTCCAGGGATCCACGGTCCATTCCCAATCCCATTCCAGCCAGAATTCCAGCGTCCTGCAACTCCGGAGTGGGATTTCGTGGGATTTTTTGGGATGGAGACGTCAGGTTTGGTGGGGTTTGGGCCGGGGATCTGGGGTCTGGGGGCTTTGGGGGCTTTGGGGGCTTTGGGGACGGGGGTGTCATCTCTGCGGGGATTTGGGATGGGCACTTGCCACGGATCCAGGGGGGATCCCAACGGGATCTGCTCCAACGCTCTCCTCCTCTCCTTCCCCTGCCCTTCATCCACCCATTCCTGATCCCATTCCTGATCCCATCTCCTACTCCCAAGGATCCACAGCTCCATTCCCAATCCCATTCCCGAATCCAATCCCATTCCCTTTTTCCAGAGATCCATGGCCCCATTCCCGATTCCATTCCCATTCCCATTCCCAGGGTTTCACAGCCCCATTCCCAATCCCATTCCTGCTCTCATTTTCTATCTCCAGGGATCCGCAGCCCCATTCCCGATGCTGTTTCCAATCCTATTCCTAATCCAATTTCCTGTCCTCACGGATCCACAGCCGCATTACTGATCCCATTCCCGATCCCCTTCCCTGTTCCCAAGGATCCACGGTCCCATTCCCAGTCCCGTTCCCAGCGATCCACAGCTTCGCTCCTCATCCCATTCCTGATCCCAATCCCATTTCCTATTCCCAAGGATCCACACCCATTCCTGATCCCATTCCTGATCCCATTCCCGATACCGTTCCCAGTGATCCACGGCCCCATCCAACCACCTGGAACTTCTCCACATGTTCCTGTACCCCCATCCCCATCCCCATCCCCATCCCCATTCCATCCCCATTCTCCATCCCAATCCCATTCCCAGGGATTCCCATCCCCATTCTCCATCCCAATCCCATTCCCAGGGATTCCCATCCCCATTCCCCCATCCCCATTCCCATTCCCAGGGATTCCCATTCCCAATCCCATTCCCATTCCCAGGGATTCCCATTCCCAATCCCATTCCCATTCCCAGGGATTCCCATTCCCAATCCCATTCCCATTCCCAGGGATTCCCATTCCCAATCCCATTCCCATTCCCAGGGATTCCCATTCCCAGGGATTCCCAGTCCCCATCCCCATCCCCGTCCCCATTCCATTCCCATCCCCATCCACATTCATTCCCATTCCCATTCCCATTCCCATTCCCATTCCATCCCCATTATCGATCCCATCCCCATTCCCAGTGATTCCCATTCTCATTCCCATCGCCATCCCCATCCCATCCCCATCCCCATTCCCCATCCTGATTCCCATTCCCATTCCATTCCCACCCCAATCCCATTCCCTGTTCCCATTCCCATCCCCAGTGATTCCCAATCCCATCCCCGTTCCATTCCCATCCCCATCCCCATTCCCAGTGATTCCCATTCCCAATCCCACTCCCTGTTCCCATTCCCATTCCCAGTGATTCCCATTCCCATCCCATTCCCAATCCCATCCCCAGTGATTCCCATTCCCAATCCCAGTGATTCCCATTCCCATTCCCAGTGATTCCCATTCCCAATCCCACTCGCTGTTCCCATTCCCATTCCCAGTGATTCCCATTCCCAATCCCTATCCCAATCCTATTCCCATCCCCATCCCCATTCCCAGTGATTCCCATTCCCATCCCATTTCCAATCCCATCCCCAGTGATCCCCATTCCCATTCCCAGTGATTCCCATTCCCAATCCCAGTGATTCCCAATCCCATTCCCAGTGATTCCCATTCCCAATCCCATTCCCATTCCCAATCCCGGTGATTCCCATTCCCATTCCCGGTGATTCCCAATCCCGCGCCCACCTGCTCCGAGCACATGGAGTTGATGCCGGCCATGACGGGATTCATGGCAATGCCGCCGCCCATGGCGCCCATGCCGGGAATGCCGCCGGAGCCGCCGGGAACGCCACCGGAACCGGGAATTCCTCCGGAGCCGGGAATGCCGCCGGAGCCGGGAATTCCACCACCGGAGCCGGGAATGCCGCCGGAGCCAGGAATGCCGGTGCCGGCTCCGTTGCCGGCCATGGAGACGGTGATGCTCATGTTGTTGTACATCCCCTGCGCCGCCGCCGGCGCCGCGCCCGCCGGGCCGAAAACGCTGGAAAACCGGGAAAAAAAATGTCGGGAATGGCCAGGACCATCCCAAAAAGTTCCGATTTCCAATTCCCCGGAGTTCCAAACGGTTCCGGTGGTGGGATGGCTGAGGTTCGGTCCCGTCACGGTCCCGTCCCGCCCCATCCCGGCGTGGTCCTGGGGATTTCCTGGGAATTCCTTCCCGAATTCCCCCTCTTTTCCCTTTGTTCCACAAGGAATTGAGGTTCAGGGAATTTCGGGATGGTTTCAGTGGGAAGGGACCTTAAGGAGAAACTCCAGGAATATTCCAGGCTCTGATTTTTCCTTGGAAAAGTTCCAAGGGTGAGACGGCCACAGATTGTCTGGGAACTCCAGCCCAGCCGAGAATTCCTCCCCCAATCCCATTTCCCCTTTCCCAGGGAATTCCCTCCATTCCCAGCTCTCCCAGCCGGGCACTGGATCCATCCCCAGCCCAGCTCCTCTCCGGAATGGAATTCTGGGAATTCCCTGGGAATGTCGGGGATCTCCCTTCCCCTTTCCATCCCCAAATCCCATAAAAATCGCTGGGGACGGATCCTGAGTGTCCTGGATCCCAGAATCCCGGAGTGGTTTGGGATGGGATCCGTGGACCTGCAACCCCATCCCATTCCCACCCCAGGGTGCTCCACGCTTTCCTTGGACACTGCCAGGGATTCTCCGGGAATTCCAGCCCAGCCGGGAATCCCTTCCCAAGATCCCACCCCAATCCTCCCTTTTCCTGGAGCTGCTCCCACCCTACACCCCGATCCCATTCCCGATCCCGATCCCGTTCCCAGGGATGCACAGCCCCATCCCAAGGGCTGGAATTTCTCGGGATCTCTCTGCACCCCCAAGGCCATCCCGGCTCCAAACTTCGATCCCATTCCCAACAAAGGGAATCCCAAACGCGGATCCCTTGGGAATTTTCTGGATAACCGGCACTCGGTGGAAGGGCGAAGTTTTGTGGGATTTCGGGATGGGGATCCCCACGGATCAACGGGGGATTCCACTGGGCAATTCCAAAGGACAATCCCAATGGATGAATCCAGTGAACAATCCCAGTGGCCGCTTCCAAAGGGTGATCCCAATGGACAATCCCATTGGGCAGTTCCAAAGAACGATTCCAGTGGGTAATCCCAAAGGACGATTCCAATGGGTGACTCGAATGGATGATCCCGATGGGTAATTCCCATGGGTAATCCCGATGGATAATTCCCATTGACAATTCCAATGGCAAATACCAATGGATAATCCCAATAGATGAATCCAATGGATAATTCCCATGGACATTCCCAATGGACAATCCCAAAGGATGATTCCAGTGGGTGACTCCAATGGATGATCCCGATGGGTAATTCCCATTGACAATTCTCATGGATAATCCCGATGGATAATTCCCATTGACAATTCCAATGGCAAATACCAATGGATAATCCCAATAGATGAATCCAATGGATAATTCCCATGGACATTCCCAATGGACAATCCCAAAGGATGATTCCAGTGGGTGACTCGAATGGATGATCCCGATGGGTAACTCCCATTGACCATTCCCATGGGTAATCCCGATGGATAATTCCCATTGACAATTCCAATGGCAAATACCAATGGATAATCCCAATAGATGAATCCAATGGATAATTCCCATGGACATTCCCAATGGACAATCCCAAAGGATGATTCCAGTGGGTGACTCAAATGGATGATCCCGATGGGTAACTCCCATTGACCATTCCCATGGGTAATCCCGATGGATAATTCCCATTGACAATTCCAATGGCAAATACCAATGGATAATCCCAATGAGAGACTCCAATGGATAATTCCCATGGACATTCCCAGAGGATGATTCCAGTGGGTGACTCCAATGGATGATCCCAAAGGATTATTCCAATGAGTAATTCCCATGGGTAATTTGAACGGAAAAAAACAATGGGTAATTCCAAAGGGTGATTTTGATGGCTAAATCCAATGGATAATCCCAATGCACGATCCTAATGGATAATCCCAACAGGTAATTGCAGTGGGTGACTTCATGGACAATTCCAATGGATAAATCCACATAATTATTCCAATGGATTATATTCCAATGGAATATTCCAAAGGGTGACTCTCATGGACAATTCCAATGGCAAATACCAAAGGATAATTGCAATGGATGAATCCAATGGATGAATCCGATGGATAATTGAAATGAATAATCCCCATGGATAATTCCAAAGGATAATTCCCATAGATAATCCCAAAGGACAATCCCAATGGATGATCCCAAAGGACAATCCCAATGCACAATCCCAATGCACAATCCCAATGGACATTCCAATGGATGATCCCAATGGACAATCCCAATGGACAATCCCAATGGACGATCCCAATGATGACTCCAAAGGATAATCCCAATGGATGATCCCAATGGACAATCCCAATGGATAATCCCAATGGACAATCCCAATGAATGACTCCAATGGACAATCCCAATGGACAATCCCAAAGGACAATCCCAATGGACATTCCAATGGATAATCCCAATGGACAATCCCAATGGACAATCCCAATGCACAATCCCAATGGACAATCCCAATGGATAATCCCAATGGACAATCCCAATGGATGATCCCAAAGGACGATCCCAATGGACAATCCCAATGGACGATCCCAATGATGACTCCAAAGGACAATCCCAATGGATAATCCCAATGGACAATCCCAATGGATGATCCCAAAGGACAATCCCAATGGACAATCCCAATGGACGATCCCAATGATGACTCCAAAGGACAATCCCAATGGATAATCCCAATGGACAATCCCAATGGATGATCCCAATGGACAATCCCAATGGATGATCCCAATGGACATTCCAATGGATAATCCCAATGGACAATCCCAATGGACGATCCCAATGATGACTCCAAAGGACAATCCCAATGGACATTCCAATGGACAATCCCAATGGACATTCCCAAAGGACAATCCCAATGGACAATCCCAATGGATGATCCCAATGATGACTCCAAAGGACAATCCCAATGGATAATCCCAATGGATGATCCCAATGGATAATCCCAATGGACATTCCAATGGATAATCCCAATGGACAATCCCAATGGACAATCCCAATGGACAATCCCAATGGATGATCCAAATGATGACTCCAAAGGACAATCCCAATGGACGATCCCAATGGACAATCCCAAAGGACAATCCCAATGGACAATCCCAATGGATGATCCCAATGGATGATCCCAATGGATGATCCCAATGGACAATCCCAATGGACGATCCCAATGGACAATCCCAATGAAGAATCCCAGTGGATAATTTCAAAGAATAATTCCAATGGGCAACGCCAATGGACGATTCCAACGGACAGTTCCAAAGGACGATTCCACTGGGCAGTCCCAATGGACAACTCCAAAGGATAATTCAAATGGACAATCCCAATGGATGATCCCACTGGACAATCCAAATGGCCAATCTCAATGGACAGCTTCGAGGAATTATTCCAATGGATGATTCCAGAGGACAATTCCGACGGACAATCCCAATGGATAATTCCATTCGGTGACTCCAATGGACAATCCCAATGGACAATGTGCATGGGCAATGTCCATGGATGATTCCAGTGGTGGACAATCCCAAGGGATGTTCCCAACTGGACAATCCCAAGGGACGATTCCAAGGGACGATCCCAGTGGATGATCCCAATGGACATTCCCATGGCCAATCTCAATGGACAATCCCAATGGGTGACTCCAATGGATAATTCCAACGGACAATCGCCAGGGACGATTCCAGTAGATAACCCCAAGGGATGATCCCAATGGACAATTCCAGTGGCCAATCCCAATGAGTCATCCCAAGGGATGATCCCATTGGGTAATTTCAAAGAATGATTCCAATGGATATTTCCAGAGGACAATCCCAATGGACAGTCCCAAAAGATAATTCCAATGAATGACTCCAATGGACAATCCCAATGGGCAATTCCAATGGCCAATTCCAATAAATGAACCCAACGGACAATCCCAAAGGACAATCCCAGTGAGTGACTCCAACGGACGTTGCAATGGACGATTCCAATGGATGATTCCACTGGACGATCCCAAAGGACGATTCCAAAGGATAATTGAAATGGGCAATTCCAATGGACAATCCCAATGAATGACTCCAATGGACAATGCCCATGGACAACCCCAATGGGTGAATCCATTGGACAACCCCAACGGACAACCCCAACAGCCAACCCCAACGGCCAACCCCAACGGCCAATCCCGAAGGCCGATCCCTCCCTCCCGCAGCCGCGTGCCGGCCGTCCCGGCGCCGTTCCCTCACCCGTTATTGCCGACGTTCCCGGCCTGCCACGCTTTCAGCTCCGGCGATTGGTACCCGGGCGCGGGCGGCGCCGGCGGCAGCTGCGGCGACACCAGGGGGCTGCCGGGGCTCAGCGCCGCCGCCGGCGCGAATCCCGACGGATCCGGCTGCTGGCCCAGCCCTGGGAACGTCGGCAGCGCCGTCACGACACCGGGAATTCCGTCCCAAATTCCCAAATCCCCCACATCTCCCACATCCCCATCCCGGGGAATTCCATCATGGATTTGGAGCTCTTGGCTTGGGTGGGAAGGGAGGTGGAATTTTCATCCCCGGGGCGCTCCAAGGTTTTCTTGGATGTTCCCAGGGATTCTCTCTCTGGGAACTCCGGAGCACGGAATCACCGTCACTGGGAATTCCCAAACTCCCAAACTCCCACATTCCCACATCCCCATCCCAGGGAATTCCACCAAGGATTTGGAGCTCTTGGCTTGGGTGGGAAGGGAGGTGGAATTCCCATCCCGACAATCCCCAGGGTGCTCCAAGGTTTTCTTTTTCTTGGATGTTCCCTGGGATTCCCTGGGAATTCCTTCCCCCGTCCCACTTCCCCTTTCCCAGGGAATTCCCTCCATTCCCAGCTCTCCCAGCCGGGCACTGGATCCATCCCCATCCCAGCTCCTCTCCGGGAAGGGATTTCGGGAATTCCCTGGGAATCTCAGCAATCTCCCTTCCCTTTCCCATCCCCAAATCCCATAAAAACCCCTGGGGGTGGATCCTGAGCGTCTTGAATACCCCAAAAACCCCAAATCCCCCAAACATCCCTAATTACCCCCAAACACCCCAAAATCCCCTGAATCCCCCAAACACCCCACACACCCCAAACACCCCAAATCCCCTGAATGCCCCAAACATCCCTAATACCCCCAAACACCCAAAATCCCCTGAATCCCCCAAACACCCCAAGTACCCCGAACCCCCCACGCACCCCACACCTGCCCCCGGGTACTGGAAGAGGCTCCTGAACACCCCCAAACGCCCTCAATACCCCAAACACCCCGAATACCCCACACACCCCGTACCTGTCCCCGGGTACCGGAGGAGGTTCCCAAACACCCCAAATGCCCCAAACACCCCAAACGCCCCAAACACCCCAAATGCCCCAAATACCCTGAATACACCGGTACCCTGAATATCCCAAACACCCCAAATGCCCCAAACACCCCGAATGCCCCGGTACCCCAAATATCCCAAACACCCTGAATGCCCCAAACACCCCAAATGCCCCAAATACCCTGAATACACCGGTACCCTGAATATCCCAAACACCCCAAATGCCCCAAACACCCCAAATGCCCCAAACACCCCGAATGCCCCAAACACCCCAAATACCCCAAACACCCCGAATACCCCGGTACCCCGAATATCCCAAACACCCCAAATGCCCCAAACACCCCGAATGCCCCAAACACCCCGAATATCCCAAACACCCCGAATACCCCGGTACCCTGAATATTCCAAACACCCCAAATGCCCCAAACACCCTGAATCCCCCAAATGTCCCAAACATCCCAAGCACACAAAATATCCCAAACACCCCAAATACTCCAAAATACCCTAAATACCCCAAATACCCTGAATACCCCAAACACCCCGAATCCCTCAAACCCTCTGAATGTCCCAAACCCCCAAGCACCCCAGACACCCCAAACACCCCAAATCCCCCAAAACACCCCGAATCCCCCAAAACACCCCAAATCCCCCAAACCGCCCGCACACCCTGTAGCTGCCCCCGGGTACTGGAAGAGGTTCCTGAATATCCCAAACACCCCAAACACTCCAAACACCCCAAATCCCCCAAACACCCCAAATAAATACCCCAAACCCCTGAATGTCCCAGGCACCCCAAATACCTCAAAACCCTGAAGTACCGCAAACACCCCAAGTACCCCAAATGCCCTGAATACCCCAAACACCCCAAATTACCCAAATATCGCAAACATCCCAAACACCCCGAATGCCCTGAATATCCCAAATATTCGGAATATCCCAAACACCCTAAATACCCCAAACACCCAAAACACCCTGAATGCCCCTCACACCCTGAATACCCCAAACACCCCAAGCACCTGAAATCCCCTGACTACCCCAAATACCCCAAACACCCCAAATTCCCCAAATCCCCAAAACCCCTAAACCCCCCATACCTGTCCCCGGGTACTGGAAGAGGTTCCTGAATATCCCAAACACCCCAAACACTCCGAACACCCCAAATCCCCCAAACACCCCAAACACCCCAAATAAATTCCCCAAACCCCCGAATGTCCCAGGCACCCCAAATACCTCAAAACCCTGAAGTACCGCAAACACCCCAAGTACCCCAAATGCCCTGAATACCCCAAACACCCCAAATTACCCAAATATTGCAAACATCCCAAACACCCCGAAAGCCCTGAATATCCCAAATATTCAGAATATCCCAAACACCCTGAATACCCCAAACACCCAAAACACCCTGAATGCCCCTCACATCCTGAATACCCCAAACACCCCAAGCACCCGAAATCCCCTGACTACCCCAAACACCCTGAACACCCCAAATCCCCCAAATCCTCCAAACCCCTAAACCCCCCATACCTGTCCCCGGGTACTGGAAGAGGTTCCTGAATATCCCAAACACCCCAAACACTCCGAACACCCCAAATCCCCCAAACACCCCAAACACCCCAAATAAATTCCCCAAACCCCCGAATGTCCCAGGCACCCCAAATACCTCAAAACCCTGAAGTACCGCAAACACCCCAAGTACCCCAAATGTCCTGAATACCCCAAACACCCCAAATTACCCAAATATCGCAAACATCCCAAACACCCCGAAAGCCCTGAATATCCCAAATATTCGGAATATCCCAAACACCCTGAATACCCTAAACGCCTTGAATACCCCAAACACCCCCAATCCCCCAAACACCTCAAATACCCCAAAACCCCCAAACGCCCCAAACACCCTGAACACCCCAAATCCCCCAAACCCCACACACCCCCCATGCCCCCCGTACCTGCCGCCGGGTACTGGAAGAGGTTCCTGAATATCCCAAACGCCCCAAACACCCTGAACACCCCAAATCCCCCAAACCCCACACACCCCCCATGCCCCCCGTACCTGCCCCCGGGTACTGGAAGAGGTTCTGCTGCATCCCGGCCGGGCCCATCCCGGCTCCGTAGGGCGCCGCCGGTGCCGTCGTCGGCGCCGCCGTCGGCGCCGCTCCCATCACGGCGCGGCCCCCGAGGCCCCCGCGCGCCCCCCAGCGCCGCCTCGGGACCCCCGAACGCGGCCACGCCGGCGCCGGGGCCGCTCGTACCGTAACCGGGCGTGGGGAACGGGAACTGCGGCTGCTGCTGCTGCTGCTGCTGCTGCTGCTGCTGCTGCCGGGGCGTCCCCATTGGGGCTCCCATTGGGGCTCCCATGGGGGTCCCCAGGGGGGAATTCCCGAAGTTCTGCTGCTGCTGCTGCTGCTGCTGCTGCTGCTGGCGCATGAGGAGCGCGCGCTGCTGCATCAGCTGCCGCTGCCGGTGCTGCTGGCTGTAGAGCTCCCGCTGCCGCTGCGCCAGCATCTGCGCGTTCAGGGGCGGCTGCGATGGGATGGAATCGGGGTCACGGGTGAGCTGTCCCCCCCAAAAAATCCCGAAATTCCGACCCACACTCGGCCCAGAGCTCTGCCAGCATCTGCGCGTTCAGGGGCGGCTGCGATGGGATGGAATCGGGGTCACGGGTGAGCTGTCCCCCCAAAAAATCCCGAAATTCCGACCCACACTCGGCCCAGAGCTCTGCCAGCATCTGCGCGTTCAGGGGCGGCTGCGATGGGATGGGATGGAATCGGGGTCACAGGTGAGCTGTCCCCCCTAAAAGATCCCGAAATTCCGACCCACACTCGGCCCAGAGCTCTGCCAGCATCTGCGCGTTCAGGGGCGGCTGCGGGACGGGGTGGGATGGAATCGGGGTCACGGGTGAGCTGTCCCCCCAAAAAGATCCCAGAGTTCCAACCCACACTCGGCCCAGAGCTCTGCCAGCATCTGCGCGTTCAGGGGCGGCTGTGATGGGATGGAATGGAATCGGGGTCACGGGTGAGCTGTCCCCCCAAAAAATCCCGAAATTCCGACCCACACTCGGCCCAGAGCTCTGCCAGCATCTGCGCGTTCAGGGGCGGCTGCAGGACGGGACGGGATGGAATCGGGGTCACGGGTGAGCTGTCCCCCCAAAAAATCCCGAAATTCCGACCAGGAATCAGCCCAGAGCTCCCGCTGCCGCTGCGCCGGCGTCTGCGCGTTCAGGGGGATGGAACCGGGGGGTCGGGGGTAAAAAAAATTCCCAAAATTCCAACTAGGAGTGAGCCCTCGGGGGGCTGTGGGATGGGATTGAGGTTAGAGGTGAGGTGTCCCAAAAAAATCCCAAAATTCCAACCCACACTCGGCCCAGAGCTCTGCCGGCATCTGCGCGTTCAGGGGGGGCTGCGGGATGGAACTGGGGGGACAGGGGTGAAGAATCCCGAAATTCCAACAGGAATCAGCCCTGAGGGGGCTGTGGGACACCAAAGGGGGGACAGGGGTAAAAAATCCCCAAATTCCAACCAGGAATCAGCCCTGGCGGGGCTGTGGGACACCAAAGGGGGGACAGGGGTGAAAAATCCCGAAATTCCAACCAGGAATCAGCCCTGAGGGGGCTGTGGGACACCAAAGGGGGGACAGGGGTAAAAAATCCCCAAATTCCAACCAGGAATCAGCCCTGGCGGGGCTGTGGGACACCAAAGGGGGGACAGGGGTAAAAAATCCCCAAATTCCAACCAGGAATCAGCCCTGAGGGGGCTGTGGGACACCAAAGGGGGGACAGGGGTGAAAAATCCCGAAATTCCAACAGGAATCAGCCCTGGCGGGGCTGTGGGACAGGACTGGGGTGAGAGGTGAGATCTCCTCAAAAAAAAAATCCCAAAGTTCCAACCAAGGGGGGCTGTGGGACCAAAGGGGGGTCAGGGGTGAGGTCTCCCCAAAAAAATCCCGAAATTCCAGCCAGGAGTCAGCCCTGGGGGGAGTTGCTGAGAGGGTTTTGGGATTTGGAAATGGGAAAATTCAGATTGCGTATCGTAAAGCAAAAATTTATAACTAAAAGCTGTCTCAAAACCTGAATCCTAAATCCCAAATCCATCTCTAAAAGCCATCCCAAACTCCAAACCCCGCAAAAAACCCCACACCCCAAACCCCAAACAAACCCCATAAAAAGCCCAAACAAACCCCATAAAAACCCCAAACAAACCCCATAAAAAGCCCAAACAAACCCCATAAAAAGCCCAAACAAACCCCATAAAAACCCCAAACAAACCCCATAAAAAGCCCAAACAGGGGTGCCTGTGGCTGCTGCTGCCGCGGGATCCCGGCACGCAGGCACAGCCCAAACCCCAAACCCTCCATATCTCAATTCCCAAATCCCAAACCCCAAAAAAACCCCAAAACCCCAAACAAACCCCAAACAAACCCCATAAAAAGCCCAAACAGGGGTGCCTGTGGCTGCTGCTGCCGCGGGATCCCAGCACGCAGGCACAGCCCAAACCCCAAACTCTCCATATCTCAATTCCCCAATCCCAAACCCCACAAAAACCCCAAACAAACCCCAAAAAACCCCAAACAAACCCCAAAATCCCCCGCTGTTACCTACGGCAGCTGCGGCTGCTGCTGCGGGATCCCGGTGTGCAGCGAGAGCCCCATCCCAAACCCCAAACCTGGCTCAAATTCCAAACCCCAAACCCCAAACACTCCAAATCTCAATTCCCAAACCCCACAAAAACCCCAAACAAACCCCAAAAAACCCCAAACAAACCCCAAAATCCCCCGTTAGTTACCAGGGGCTGCGGCTGCTGCTGTGGGATCCCGGTGTGCAGCGAGAGCCCCATCCCAAACCCCAAACCCCTCTCAAATTCCAAACCCCAAACCCCAAACACCCCAAATCCTGAATCCTCAAACCCCAAACACTCCAAATCTCAATTCCCCAATGCCAAACCCCACAAAAACCCCAAACAAACCCCAAAAAACCCCAAACAAACCCCAAAATCCCCCGCTGTTACCTACGGCAGCTGCGGCTGCTGCTGCGGGATCCCGGCGCGCAGCGAGAGCCCCATCCCAAACCCCAAACCTGGCTCAAATTCCAAACCCCAAATTCCAAACACCCCAAATCTTGGATCCTCAAACCCCAAACACTCCAAATCTCAATTCCCAAACCCCAAACCCCACAAAAACCCCAAACAAACCCCAAAAAACCCCAAACAAACCCCAAAATCCCCCGCTGTTACCTACGGCAGCTGCGGCTGCTGCTGCGGGATCCCGGTGTGCAGCGAGAGCCCCATCCCAAACCCCAAACCTGGCTCAAATTCCAAACCCCAAACCCCAAACACTCCAAATCTCAATTCCCAAACCCCACAAAAACCCCAAACAAACCCCAAAAAACCCCAAACAAACCCCAAAATCCCCCGTTAGTTACCAGGGGCTGCGGCTGCTGCTGTGGGATCCCGGTGTGCAGCGAGAGCCCCATCCCAAACCCCAAACCCCTCTCAAATTCCAAACCCCAAACCCCAAACACCCCAAATCCTGAATCCTCAAACCCCAAACACTCCAAATCTCAATTCCCCAATGCCAAACCCCACAAAAACCCCAAACAAACCCCAAAAAACCCCAAACAAACCCCAAAATCCCCCGCTGTTACCTACGGCAGCTGCGGCTGCTGCTGCGGGATCCCGGCGCGCAGCGAGAGCCCCATCCCAAACCCCAAACCTGGCTCAAATTCCAAACCCCAAATTCCAAACACCCCAAATCTTGGATCCTCAAACCCCAAACACTCCAAATCTCAATTCCCAAACCCCAAACCCCACAAAAACCCCAAACAAACCCCAAAAAACCCCAAACAAACCCCAAAATCCCCCGTTAGTTACCAGGGGCTGCGGCTGCTGCTGCTGCGGGATCCCGGCGCGCAGCGAGAGCCCCATCCCAAACCCCAAACCCCTCTCAAATTCCAAACCCCAAATTCCAAACTCATCTCAAACCCCAAAACGCCCCAAACTAACCCCAAAACGCCCCATTAAAACCCCAAACAAACCCCAAAACCCCATAAAAACCCCAAAACCGCCCCAAACCGTGTTACCTGCGGCTGCTGGGGGATGCCGGCGCGCAGCGAGATCCCAAACCCCAGACACTCCTGAAACCCTCCCCAAACACCCCAAACCCCAAATGCCCCAAATCTCAATTCCTTAAGCCCATAAAAACCCCATAAAAAACCCCATAAAAAAAACATAAAGTCCCCATTTGGGGTTACCTGCGGCTGCTGCTGCTGCTGCGGGATCCCGGCGCGCAGCGAGAGCCCCATCACAAACCCCAAAAACCACAAAGCCCAAACACTCCAAATCTCAATTCCCAAACCCCAAACCCCCCAAACCAACCCCACAAACCCCACAAAACCCCCAAATTTCCCGCTGTTACCTGCGGCTGCTGCTGCTGCTGCTGCTGCTGGATCCTGGCGCGCAGCGAGAGCCCCATCACAAACCCCAAAAACCACAAACCCCAAACCCCAAACCCCAAATCCTGAACCTGAAACCCCAAACACCCCAAACCAACCCCACAAATCCCCCAAATTTCCCGCTGTTACCTGCGGCTGCTGCTGCTGCTGCTGCTGCGGGATCCCGGCGCACAGGGACAGTCCCATCACAAACCCCAAAAACCACAAACCCCAAACACTCCAAATCTCAATTCCCAAACCCCAAACCCCCCAAACCAACCCCACAAACCCCACAAAAACCCCAAATTTCCCGCTGTTACCTGCGGCTGCTGCTGCTGCTGCTGCTGCTGCTGGATCCTGGCGCGCAGCGAGAGCCCCATCACAAACCCCAAAAACCACAAACCCCAAACCCCAAACCCCAAATCCTGAACCTGAAACCCCAAACACCCCAAACCAACCCCACAAATCCCCCAAATTTCCCGCTGTTACCTGTGGCTGCTGCTGCTGCTGCTGCTGCAGGATCCTGGCGCGCAGCGAGAGCCCCAACCCCAAACCCCAAAAACCACAAACCCCAAATCCTGAACCTCAAACCCCAAACACCCCAAACCAACCCCACAAACCCCACAAAAACCCCAAATTTCCCGCTGTTACCTGCGGCTGCTGCTGCTGCTGCTGCTGCTGCTGGATCCTGGCGCGCAGCGAGAGCCCCATCACAAACCCCAAAAACCACAAACCCCAAACCCCAAACCCCAAATCCTGAACCTGAAACCCCAAACACCCCAAACCAACCCCACAAATCCCCCAAATTTCCCGCTGTTACCTGCGGCTGCTGCTGCTGCTGCTGCTGCTGCTGGATCCCGGCGCGCAGCGAGAGCCCCAACCCCAAACCCCAAAAACCCCAAACCCCAAATCCTGAACCTCAAACCCCAAACACCCCAAACCAACCCCACAAACCCCACAAAAACCCCAAATTTCCCGCTGTTACCTGCGGCTGCTGCTGCTGCTGCTGCTGCGGGATCCCGGCGCACAGGGACAGTCCCATCACAAACCCCAAAAACCACAAACCCCAAACACTCCAAATCTCAATTCCCAAACCCCAAACCCCCCAAACACCCCAAACCAACCCCACAAAAACCCCAAATTTCCCGCTGTTACCTGCGGCTGCTGCTGCTGCTGCTGCTGCTGGATCCTGGCGCGCAGCGAGAGCCCCATCACAAACCCCAAAAACCACAAACCCCAAACCCCAAACCCCAAATCCTGAACCTGAAACCCCAAACACCCCAAACCAACCCCACAAACCCCACAAATCCCCCAAATTTCCCGCTGTTACCTGCGGCTGCTGCTGCTGCTGCTGCTGCGGGATCCCGGCGCGCAGCGAGAGCCCCACGGGCGCCCCGAAGTGCCCCAGCAGCGCCGCCTGGCGGTTCTGCTGCAGCAACTGCAACGCAGCGGCACCAACGGGTTTGTACGGGGTTTCTAATGGGCGGCTTCTATGGGGTTTCTATGGGGCTTTTCTATGGGGTTTCTATGGGGCTTTTCTATGGGGCTTTTAATGGGGTTTTTCTATGGGCTTCAATGGGCGGCTTCTATGGGCTTCTATGGGCTGCTTCTATGGGGTTCAATGGGCTTCTTCTATGGGGTTCTTATGGGGTTTTTCTATGGGGTTTCTATGGGGTTTTTCTATGGGCTTCAATGGGGTTTTTCTATGGGGTTTCTATGGGGTTTTTCTATGGGGTTTCTATGGGGTTTTTCTATGGGGTTCTTATGGGGTTTTTCTATGGGGTTTCTATGGGGTTTTTCTATGGGGTTCTTATGGGGTTTTTCTATGGGGCTCAATGGGCTTCTTCTATGGGGCTTTTAATGGGGTTTTTCTATGGGCTTCAATGGGGTTTTTCTATGGGGTTTCTATGGGGTTTTTCTATGGGCTTCAATGGGCTTCTTCTATGAGGTTTCTATGGGGTTTTTCTATGGGGTTTCTATGGGGTTCTTATGGGGTTTTTCTATGGGCTTTAATGGGCTGCTTCTATGGGGTTTCTATGGGGTTTTTCTATGGGGTTCTTATGGGGTTTTTCTATGGGGTTTCTATGGGGTTTTTCTATGGGCTTCAATGGGGTTTTTCTATGGGGTTTCTATGGGGTTTTTCTATGGGGTTTCTATGGGGCTTTTCTATGGGCTTCAATGGGCTTCTATGAGGTTTCTATGGGGTTTTTCTATGGGGTTTCTATGGGGTTTTTCTATGGGGTTCATATGGGGTTTTTCTATGGGCTTCAATGGGGTTTTTCTATGGGGTTTCTATGGGGTTTTTCTATGGGGTTTCTATGGGGTTTTTCTATGGGGTTTCTATGGGGTTTTTCTATGGGCTTCAATGGGGTTTTTCTATGGGGTTTCTATGGGGTTTTTCTATGGGGTTTCTATGGGGTTTTTCTATGGGGTTCATATGGGGTTTTTCTATGGGGTTTCTATGGGGTTTCTATGGGGCTTTTCTATGGGCTTCAATGGGGTTTTTCTATGGGGTTTCTATGGGGTTTTTCTATGGGCTTCAATGGGCTTCTATGAGGTTTCTATGGGGTTTTTCTATGGGGTTTCTATGGGGTTTTTCTATGGGCTTTAATGGGCTGCTTCTATGGGGTTTCTATGGGGCTTTTCTATGGGGTTTCTATGGGGCTTTTCTATGGGCTTCAATGGGGTTTTTCTATGGGGTTCATATGGGGTTTTTCTATGGGGTTTCTATGGGGTTTTTCTATGGGGTTTCCATGGGGTTTTTCTATGGGCTTCAATGGGGTTTTTCTATGAGGTTCTTATGGGGTTTTTAATGGGGTTTCTATGGGGCTTTCATGCGGTTTTTAATGGGGGCTTTATGGGGTTTTTATGCGGTTTTTAATGGGGTTTTATGGGGTTTTCGTGGGGTTTTTAGTGGGGTTTTCAGTGGGGTTTTCGTGGGGTTTTTAATGGGGTTTTTATGGGGTTTCTATGGGGTTTCCATGGGGTTTTCAATGGGGTTTTTATTGGGCTTTTATGGGGCTTCAATGGGGTTTCATGGGGTTTCCATGGCGTTTTTTTGGGGTTTACATGGGGTTTTTAATGGGGTTCTCATGGGGTTTTCATGGGGTTTTTATCGGGGTTTTTATTGCGTTTTTAATGGGTTTTTTGGGGTTTTATGGGGTTTTTAATGGGGTTTTTATGGGGTTTTCAATGGGTTTTCTCTGGGGTTTTTATGGGGCTTTCATGGGGTTTTTAATGGGGGTTTTATGGGGTTTTTATGTGGTTTTTAATGGGGTTTTATGGGATTTTTAGTGGGGATTTTTATGGGGTTTAATGGAGTTTTTATGGGGTTTCTATTGGGTTTCTATGGGGTTTTCAGTGGGGTTTCTATGGGGTTTTTCTATGGGCTTCAATGGGCTTCTTCTATGAGGTTTCTATGGGGTTTTTCTATGGGGTTTCCATGGGGTTTTTCTATGGGCTTCAATGGGGTTTTTCTATGAGGTTCTTATGGGGTTTTTAATGGGGTTTTTATGGGGCTTTCATGCGGTTTTTAATGGGGGCTTTATGGGGTTTTTATGCGGTTTTTAATGGGGTTTTATGGGGTTTTCGTGGGGTTTTTAGTGGGTTTTTTTTGGGGTTTTTAATGGGGTTTTTATGGGGTTTCTATGGGGTTTCCATGGGGTTTTCAATGGGGTTTTTATTGGGCTTTTATGGAGCTTCAATGGGGTTTCATGGGGTTTCCATGGCGTTTTTTTGGGGTTTACATGGGGTTTTTAATGGGGTTCTCATGGGGTTTTCATGGGGTTTTTATCGGGGTTTTTATTGCGTTTTTAATGGGTTTTTTTGGGGTTTAATGGGGTTTCAATGGGGTTTTAATGGGGTTTTTAATGGGGTTTTTACAGGGTTTTTAATGGGGTTTTTCTGGAGTTTTCATGGGGTTTTTATGTGTTTTCTATGGGGTTTTTAATGGGGTTTTTATGGGGTTTCCATGGGGTTTTCAATGGGGTTTCTATGGGATTTTTATTGGGCTTTTATGGGGTTTCAATGGCGTTTTTATGGGGTTCACATGGCGTTTTTAATGGGGTTTCCATGGGGGGTTTTTGGGGTTTTTGGGGGTTTTTAATGGGGTGTTCATGGAGTTTTTATGGGGTTTTTATCGGGGTTTTTATCGGGGTTTTATTGCGTTTTTAATGGGTTTTTTGGGGTTTCGGGGGGTTTTTAATGAGGTTTTAATGGGGTTTTTAATGGGGTTTTTATGGGGTTTTCAATGGGGTTTCTATGGGATTTTTATTGGGCTTTTATGGGGTTTCAATGGCGTTTTTATGGGGTTCACATGGCGTTTTTAATGGGGTTTCCATGGGGTTTTTTTGGGGTTCACATGGCGTTTTTAATGGGGTTTCATGGGGTTTTTTGGGTTTTACATGGGGTTTTTATGGGGTTTACATGGGGTTTTTATGGGGTTTTTATCGGGGTTTTATTGCATTTTGAATGGGTTTTTTGGGGTTTTATGGGGTTTTTAATGGGGTTTTTATGGGGTTTTCAATGGGTTTTCTCTGGGGTTTTTATGGGGCTTTCATGGGGTTTTTAATGGGGGTTTTATGGGGTTTTTATGTGGTTTTTAATGGGGTTTTATGGGATTTTTAGTGGGGATTTTTATGGGGTTTAATGGAGTTTTTATGGGGTTTCTATTGGGTTTCTATGGGGTTTTCAGTGGGGTTTCTATGGGGTTTTTATTGGGCTTTCATGGGGTTTTCGTGGGGTTTTTATGGGGTTTTTATGGGGTTTTTTTGGAGTTTACTTGGGGTTTTTAATGGGGTTTTTATTGCATTTTTAATGGGTTTTTTTTTAGGTTTTGGGGGTTTTTTATGGGGTTTTCATGGGGTTTTCCCAGGGTTTTTAATGGGGTTTTTATGGGGTTTTCAATGGGGTTTTTATGGGGTTCTCATGCGGTTTCTATGGGCTTTTTATGAGGTTTTTAATGGGGTTTTATGGGGTTTTAATGAGACTTTTAATGGGGCTTTTATGGGATTTCCATGGGGTTTTCATGGGGTTTTTTGGGGCTTTCATGGAGTTTTTAAAGGGCTTTTTAATGGGGTTTTTATGGGGTTTACATGGGGTTTTTATGGGGTTTTCATTGGGTTTTCAGTGAGGTTTTTAATGGGGTTTTTATTGGGCTTTTATGGGGTTTTTAATGGGGTTTTCAATGGGGTTCCTAATAGGGTTTAATGGGGTTTTTAAGGGGATTTTTAATAGGGTTCAATGGGGTTTTCATGGGGTTTTTATCGGGTTTTTAATGGGGTTTTTATTGGGTTTTCAATGGGGTTTTAATGGGGTTTCTATAGGATTTTTATTGGGCTTTTATGGGGTTTTTCTATGGGGTTTTTATGGGGTTTTTAATGAGATTTTTATGGGGTTTTCATGAGGTTTCTATGGGATTTTTATTGGGGTTTTTGATGGGGTTTTTATGGGGTTTCTATGGGGCTCTCATGGGGTTGGTATGGGCTTTTTTGGGGTTTTTAATGCGGCTTTTATGGGGTTTTCATGGGGCTCTCATGGAGTTTCTATGGGCTTTTTATGGGGTTTTTAATGGGGCTTTTTTGGGGTTTTCATGAGGTTTTTAATGGGGCTTTTATGGGGTTTCAATGGGGTTTTTATGGGGTTCACATGGCGTTTTTAATGGGGTTTTCATGGGGGTTTTTTGGGGTTTTCATGGGGGTTTCTAATGGGGTTTACATGGGGTTTTTATGGGGTTTTTATCGGGGTTTTTATCGGGGTTTTATTGCCTTTTTAATGGGTTTTTTGGGGTTTTTGGGGGTTTTTAATGGGGTGTTCATGGGGTTTTTATGGGGTTTTTAATGGGGTTTTTATCGGGGTTTTTATTGCGTTTTTAATGGGTTTTTTTGGGGTTTTATGGGGTTTTTACAGGGTTTTTAATGGGGTTTTTCTGGGGTTTTTATGGGTTTCCTCTGGGGTTTTTAATGGGGTTTTTATGGGGCTTTCATGGGGTTTTTAATGGGGTTTTATGGGGTTTTCGTGGGGATTGTTATGGGGTTTCTATGGGGTTTTTAATGGGGTTTTTATGGGGTTTTTAACAGGCTTTTTAATGGGGTTTTATGAGGTTTTTATGGGGTTTTCATGGAGTTTTCATGGGGTTTCTATGAGGTTTTAATGGAGTTTTTAATGGGGTTTTTAAAGGGGTTTCTATGGCGTTTCTATGCTGTATTTATGGGGTTTTTGGTTTTTTTTGGGGGGGATTTTTTTCTAATTCTTTGGCGTTTATTATGGGTTTTAAAATCCTTTTTATCAGAACTCTTTGTGTTTTTTAGAGGTTTTTTGGGGGATTTTTGGGGGATTTTTTTAGAACTCTTTGGAGTTTTTGAGGGGGATATTTTGGGGATTTTTTGGAATTCTATGGCGGTTTTTGGGGGGGATTTTTCTGGGGATTTTACTGGGCTTTTAATGGGATTTGGGGGGATTTTTTTGGGGATTTTTAGGGATGTTTGGGGGATTTTGGGGGGATATTTTGGGGATTTTTGGGGGATATTTTGGGGATTTTTGGGGGATTTTTTTGGGGGATTTTGGGGGATTATTTGGGGATATTTTGTCTATTTTGGGGGGATTTTTTGAGGTATTTTTGGGGTATTTTGGAAGGATTTTTTTAGGTATTTTGGGGGGGTATTTTGGGTACTTTAGGGGGATATTTTAGGGGTATTTTCGGGGGATATTTTGGGGATTTTGGGGGATATTTTGGGTATTTTTTGGGGATTTTTGGGGGATATTTTCAGGTATGTTTGGGGGATATTTTAGGGATATTTTTAGGGATATTTTGGGGGATATTTTGGGTGGTTTTGGGGGATATTTCAGGGATATTTGGGGTATTTTTAGAGATGTTTAGGGGGATATTCTTGGATTTTTGGGGGGATTTGGGGGGAAATTTTGGGTACTTTAGGGGGATATTTTAGGGGTATTTTCGGGGGATATTTTGGGGATTTTGGGGGATATTTTGGGTATTTTTTGGGGATTTTTGGGGGATATTTTCAGGTATGTTTGGGGGATATTTTAGGGATATTTTGGGGTATTTTTAGGGATATTTTGGGGGATATTTTGGGTGGTTTTGGGGGATATTTCAGGGATATTTGGGGTATTTTTAGAGATGTTTAGGGGGATATTCTTGGATTTTTGGGGGGATTTGGGAGGATATTTTGGGTACTTTAGGGGGATATTTTAGGGGTATTTTCGGGGGATATTTTGGGGATTTTGGGGGATATTTTGGGTATTTTTGGGGGATTTTTGGGGGATATTTTCAGGTATGTTTGGGGGATATTTTAGGGATATTTTGGGGTATTTTTAGGGATATTTTGGGGGGTATTTTGGGTATTTTGGGGAGATATTTTGGGGATTTTGGGGGGATATTTTGGGGGGATATTTTGGGGTATTTTTAGAGATATTTTGAGGGATATATTGGGTGTTTTTAGGGTTATTTTGGGGGATATTTGGGGATTTTTACGGATATTTTGGGGGATATTTTGGGTGTTTTGGGGGGATATTTTGGGTGTTTTGGGGGAATATTTTGGGGGATATTTTGGGGATTTTTGGGGGGATATTTTGGGGATTTTTAGAGATATTTTGAGGAATATATTGGGTATTTGTGGAGGCTATTTTGGGGATATTTTGGGGGATATTTTAGGGATTTTGGGGGGATATTTTGGGTATTTTTGGGGGATTTTGGGGGCATATTTTGGGAGCATATTGTGGGTATTTTTTGGGCAATTTTAGGGATATTTTGGGGGAATATTTTGAGGTATTTTGGGGGGATATTTTGGGAGATATTTTAGGGATATTTTGGGGGATATTTTAGGGAGATATTTTGGGAATTTTTGGGGGATATTTTGGGGACTTTTGGGGTGTTTTTAGAGGGTATTTTGGGTATTTTTAGAGATATTTTGAGGGATATTTTGGGTGGTTTTGGGGGATATTTTAGGGATATATCGGGAATTTTTAGGGATATTTTGGGGGCTGTCTTGGGGATTTTTGTGGGATATTTTGGGTATTTTTCGGGCATATTTTGGTGCATTTTGCGTTATTTTCTGTGTTGTTACCTGCTGCTGTCCCTGCAGCTGCAGCCGGAGCTGCCTGGGGGCAGCCACTGCACAGTTTGGGGTTTTTGGGGGATATTTCGGGGATTTTGGGGTATTTTGGGGGGATATTTGGGGGATTTTGGGGGATATTTTGGGGTATTTGTAGGGGTACTTTTGGGCTATTTTTAGGGATATTTTTAGGGATATTTTGGGCTATTTTTGGGTATGTTTTTGCACATTCCTCCCTTACCTGCTGCTGTCCCTGCAGGCGCTGCTGCAGCTGCAGCCGGACCTGCCTGGGGGCAGCCACTGCACAGTTTGGGGTTTTTGGGGGATATTTTGGGGATTTTGGGGGATATTTCGGGGATTTTGGGGGGATATTTTGGGGATATTTTGGGGTATTTTTAGGGATATTTTTAGGGATATTTTGGGCTGTTTTTGGGTATATTTTTTGCATTCCTCCCTTACCTGCTGCTGTCCCTGCAGGCGCTGCTGCAGCTGCAGCCGGAGCTGGTTGGGGGCGCTCGGGGGGCGGCCGAGCCCCGGCCGGGCCATGCCCAGGGCGGCTCCGGGGCTGTTCTGGAACGTTCCGCGCGCCCCCCCCCGCCCCGGGAGCCGCCGGAGGAGGGTGAGGGTGAGGAGGGTGAGGGTGAGGAGGGTGAGGGTGAGGAGGGTGAGGAGGGCCGGGCACGGGGAAGGGCCCCTTCTGCCGCAGCACGGCCGGGAACGAGGATGAGGAGGAGGAGGAGGACGAGGCCGATGAGGATGAGGAAGGAGGGAAGGGCTGGGAGAACATCCCGGCTTTGGGCTCCAGCAGCAGCGGCGGCGCCGGGTGGGGCTGGAAGCGATCGCTGAGCGCGTCCAGGCCGCCGCCCTGGGGGGGAAATGGGGCTGAGAGGGGGAACGGCCGGGCCCAGACCCCTGGGCAGCACAAAACGTCCCTGGATCCCATCCCAAAACGTCCTTGGATCCCAAAACGTCCCTGGATCCCATCCCAGAATCGTCTCCAATCCCAAAACGTCCCTGGATCCCATCCCAGAATCTTCTCCGGTCCCAAAATATCCCTGGATCCCATCCCAGAATCGTCTCCGGTCCCAAAACGTCCCTGGATCCCATCCCAGAATCGTCTCCAGTCCCAAAACGTCCCTGGATCCCATCCCAAAACATCCCTGGATCCCATCCCAGAATCGTCTCCAATCCCAAAACGTTCTTGGATCCCATCCCAGAATCTTCTCCGGTCCCAAAACATCCCCGGATCCCATCTCAGAATCTTCTCCGATCCCAGAACGTCCCTGGATCCCATCCCAGAATCGTCTCCAATCCCAAAACGTCCCTGGATCCCACCCCAGAATCTTCTCCGGTCCCAAAACGTTCTTGGATCCCAGCCCAGAATCGTCTCCGATGCCAAAACGTCCCTGGATCCCATCCCAGAATCGTCTCCAATCCCAAAACGTCCCTGGATCCCATCCCAGAATCTTCTCTGGTCCCAAAATATCCCTGGATCCCATCCCAGAATCGTCTCCGGTCCCAAAACGTCCCTGGATCCCAAAACGTCCCTGGATCCCATCCCAAAACGTCCCTGGATCCCATCCCAGAATTATCTCCAATCCCAAAACGTCCCTGGATCCCAGCCCAGAATCGTCTCTGGTCCAAAAACGTCCCTGGATCCCATCCCAAAACGTTCTTGGATCCCATCCCAGAATCTTCTCCGATCCCAAAATGTCCCTGGATCCCATCCCAAAACGTCCTTGGATCCCAAAACGTCCCTGGATCCCATCCCAGAATCGTCTCCGGTCCCAGAACGTCCCTGGATCCCATCCCAGAATCTTCTCCGGTCCAAAAACGTCCCTGGATCCCACCCCAGAATCGTCTCCGATCCCAAAACGTTCTTGGATCCCATCCCAGAATCTTCTCCAATCCCAAAACGTTCTTGGATCCCATCCCAAAACGTCCTTGGATCCCAAAACGTCCCTGGATCCCATCCCAGAATCGTCTCCGGTCCCAAAACGTCCCTGAATCCCATCCCAAAACGTCCCTGGATCCCATCCCAGAATCTTCTCCGGTCCCAAAACGTCCCTGGATCCCAGCCCAGAATCTTCTCCGATCCCAAAACGTCCCTGGATCCCAGCCCAGAATCTTCTCCAATCCCAAAACGTCCCTGGATCCCATCCCAAAACGTCCCTGGATCCCATCCCAGAATCGTCTCCAATCCCAAAACGTCCCTGGATCCCAGCCCAGAATCTTCTCCGATCCCAAAACGTCCCTGGATCCCAGCCCAGAATCTTCTCCAATCCCAAAACGTCCCTGGATCCCATCCCAAAACGTCCCTGGATCCCATCCCAGAATCTTCTCCAATCCCAAAACGTCCCTGAATCCCATCCCAGAATCTTCTCCGGTCCCAGAACGTCCCTGGATCCCATCCCAGAATCTCCTTGCAGCCCCAAATCCCCTGAGATCCCAAAATGTCCTTGGATCCCATCCCAGAATCTCCCTGGATCCCAAAACGTCCTTGGAATCCCATCCCAAAATCTGTTTGAAATCCCACCCCAAAATCACCTTGGAATCCAAAAATTTCTTCTTTAGAATCCAATTCCAAAATCTCTTTGGATCCCAAAACCTCTTTGGAACCCCAAAATCTCTTTGGAATCCCAAAATCTCCTTCAGATCCCAAAATCCCTTTGAAATCCCACCCCAAAATCTCTCCAGGTCCCAAAATCTCCTTGGAATCCCAAAATCTCCTTCAGATCCCAAAATAAATTTCTTTGGAACCCAATCCCAAAATGCCTTCGGATCCCAAACCCCTTTCTTTGGAATCCAATCCCCAAAAAGCCTTGAATACCAAAATCCCTTCTGGTCTCAAAATCTCTTTGGACCCTGATCCCAAATTCTCTTTCAAGGCCAATCCCAAAATCCCCCTGGATCCCAAAATCCCTTTGGGTCCCATCCCAAAATCTCCCTGGATCCCAAAATCCCTTTGGCTCCCATCCCAAAATCCCCTTGGATCCCAAAATCCCTTTGGGTGCCATCCCAAAATCCCCTTGGATCCCAAAATCCCTTTGGATGCCATCCCAAAATCTCCCTGGATCCCAAAATCCCTTTGGGACCCATCCCAAAATCTCCCTGGATCCCAAAATCCCTTTGGGACCCATCCCAAAATCTCCCTGGATCCCAAAATCCCTTTGGGACCCATCCCAAAATGTCCCTGGATCCAAAAATCCCTTTGGGTCCCCTCCCAAAATGTCCCTGGATCCCAAAATCCCTTCAGGTCCCATCCCAAAATCTCCCTGGATTCCAAAATCCCTTTGGGACCCATCCCAAAATCTCCCTGGATCCCAAAATCCCTTTGGGTCCCATCCCAAAATCCCCCTGGATCCCAAAATCCCTTTGGGTCCCATCCCAAAATCTCCCTGGATCCCAAAATCCCTTTGGCTCCCATCCAAAAAACCCCTTGGATCCCAAAATCCCTTTGGATGCCATCCCAAAATCTCCCTGGATCCCAAAATCGCTTTGGGTCCCATCCCAAAATCTCCCTGGATCCCAAAATCCCTTTGGGACCCATCCCAAAATCTCCCTGGATCCCAAAATCCCTTTGGGACCCATCCCAAAATGTCCCTGGATCCAAAAATCCCTTTGGGTCCCCTCCCAAAATGTCCCTGGATCCCAAAATCCCTTTGGGACCCATCCCAAAATTTCCCTGGATCCCAAAATCCCTTTGGGACCCATCCCAAAATCTCCCTGGATCCCAAAATCCCTTTGGGTCCCATCCCAAAATCTCCTTGGATCCAAAAATCCCTTTGGGTCCCCTCCCAAAATGTCCCTGGATCCCAAAATCCCTTTGGGACCCATCCCAAAATTTCCCTGGATCCCAAAATCCCTTTGGGACCCATCCCAAAATCTCCCTGGATCCCAAAATCCCTTTGGGTCCCATCCCAAAATCTCCTTGGATCCAAAAATCCCTTTGGGTCCCCTCCCAAAATGTCCCTGGATCCCAAAATCCCTTCAGGTCCCATCCCAAAATCTCCCTGGATCCCAAAATCCCTTTGGGTGCCATCCCAAAATTTCCCTGGATCCCAAAATCCCTTTGGGACCCATCCCAAAATTTCCCTGGATCCCAAAATCCCTTTGGATGCCATCCCAAAATCCCCCTGGATCCCAAAATCCCTTTGGGACCCATCCCAAAATCCCCTTGGATCCCAAAATCCCTTTGGGACCCATCCCAAAATCTCCTTGGATCCAAAAATCCCTTTGGGACCCTTCCCAAAATCCCCTTGGATCCAAAAATCCCTTTGGGTCCCATCCCAAAATCTCCTTGGATCCAAAAATCCCTTTGGGTCCCCTCCCAAAATGTCCCTGGATCCCAAAATCCCTTCAGGTCCCATCCCAAAATCTCCCTGGATCCCAAAATCCCTTTGGGTCCCCTCCCAAAATCCCCTTGGATCCCAAAATCCCTTTGGAGCCTTGTCCCCAGATCCCTTTGGAATCCCATCCCAGGAACTTCTGGGACCCCAAAATGTCTTTGAAATCTCATCCCAAAATCCCTTTGGAGCCCAAAATCCCTTTGGGGCTCCACCCCAAAATCCCTGTCCGGCTCAATCCCAAAACATCCTTGGATCCCAAAATCCCAAAATCTTTACAATCCAACCCCGAAACACCCTTGGATCCCAAAACCTTTGGAATCCCATCCCAAAATCCCTTTAGATGCCAAAACCTCCTTGGGATCCCAAAATCCCAAAACCTTTGGAATCCCATCCAAAAATCCCTTGGGATCCCAAAATCCCAAAATCTTTGGAATCCCATCCCAAAATCCCTTTAGATCCCAAAAACCTCCTTGGATCCCAAAATCCCAAAATCTTTGGAATCCCATCCCAAAATCCCTTGGGATCCCAAAACCCCAAAATCTTTGGAATCCCATCCCAAAATCCTTTTAGATCCCAAAAATCTCCTTGGATCCCGAAATCTTCTTGGATCCCACTCCAAAATCCCTTGGGATCCCAAAATCTCCTTGGATCCCAAAACCTTTGGAATCCCATCCCAAAATCCCTTTAGATCCCAAAATCCCTTGGGATCTCAAAATCCCAAAATATTTGGAATCCCATCCCAAAATCCCTTTGGGATCTCAAAATCCCAAAATCTTTAGAATCCCATCCCAAAATCCCTTTAGATCCCAAAATCTCCTTGGATCCCAAAATCCCAAAATCTTTACAATCCAACCCCGAAACACCCTTGGATCCCAAAACCTCCTTGGATCCCAAAATCTTTGGAATCCCATCCCAAAATCCTTTTAGATCCCAAAAACCTCCTTGGATGTCAAAATCCCAAAATCTTGGGAATCCCATCCCAAAATCCCTTTGGGATCTCAAAATCCCAAAATGTTTAGAATCCCATCCCAAAATCCCTTTAGATCCCAAAACCTCCTTGGATCCCAAAACCCCAAAACCTTTGGAATCCCATCCCAAAATCCCTTTAGATCCCAAAAATCTCCTTGGATCCCAGCATCTTTAGAATCCCATCCCAAAATCCCTTGGGATCCCAAAATCTCCTTGGATCCCAAAATCTTTAGAATCCCATCCCAAAATCCCTTTAGATCCCAAAATCTCCTTGGATCCCAAAATCCCAAAATCTTTACAATCCAACCCCGAAACACCCTTGGATCCCAAAACCTTTGGAATCCCATCCCAAAATCCCTTTAGATCCCAAAACCTCCTTGGATCCCAAAACCCCAAAACCTTTGGAATCCCATCCCAAAATCCCTTGGGATCCCAAAATCTCCTTGGATCCCAAAATCTTTAGAATCACATCCCAAAATCCCTTGGGATCTCAAAATCCCAAAATCTTTACTAATCCCATCCCAAAATCCCTTTAGATCCCAAAACCTCCTTGGATCCCAAAACCCCAAAACCTTTGGAATCCCATCCCAAAATCCCTTGGGATCTCAAAATCCCTTTTTTAGAATCCCATCCCAAAATCCCTTTCGATCCCAAAACCCCAAAATCTTTGGAATCCCATCCCAAAATCCCTTTAGATCCCAAAAACCTCCTTGGATCCCAAAATCCCAAAATCTTTGGAATCCCATCCCAAAATCCCTTGGGATCTCAAAATCCCAAAATCTTTGGAATCCCATCCCAAATTCCCTTGGGATCCCAAAAAACTCCTTGGATCCCAAAATCCCAAAATCTTTGGAATCCCATCCCAAAATCCCTTTCGATCCCAAAACCTCCTTGGATCCCAAAATCCCAAAATCTTTGGAATCCCATCCCAAAATCCCTTGGGATCCCAAAAAACTCCTTGGATCCCAAAATCCCAAAATCTTTGGAATCCCATCCCAAAATCCCTTTCGATCCCAAAACCTCCTTGGATCCCAAAACCCCAAAATCTTTGGAATCCCATCCCAAAATCCCTTTCGATCCCAAAACCTCTTTGGATCCCAAAATTCCAAAACCTTTGGAATCCCATCCCAAAATCCCTTGGGATCCCAAAATCCCAAAATCTTTGGAATCCCATCCCAAAATCCCTTGGGATCCCAAAATCTCCTTGGATCCCAAAATCTTTAGAACCACATCCCAAAATCCCTTGGGATCTCAAAATCCCAAAATCTTTACTAATCCCATCCCAAAATCCCTTGGGATCCCAAAATCTCCTTGGATCTCAAAATCCCAAAATCTTTGGAATCCCATCCCAAAATCCCTTTAGATCCCAAAAACCTCCTTGGATCCCAAAATCCCAAAATCTTTGGAATCCCATCCCAAAATCCTTTTAGATCCCAAAAATCTCCTTGGATCCCGAAATCTTCTTGGATCCCATCCCAAAATCCCTTGGGATCCCAAACTTCCTTGGATCCCAAAACCTTTGGAATCCCATCCCAAAATCCCTTTAGATCCCAAAATCTCCTTGGATCCCAAAATCTTTAGAATCACATCCCAAAATCCCTTGGGATCCCAAAATCCCAAAGTCTTTACTAATCCCATCCCAAAATCCTTTGGGATCCCAAAAATCTCCTTGGATCCCAAAATCCCAAAACCTTTGGAATCCCATCCCAAAATCCCTTTAGATCCCAAAACCTCTTTGGATCCCAAAATCCCAAAATCTTTGGAATCCCATCCCAAAATCCCTTGAGATCTCAAAATCCCAAAATCTTTGGAATCCCATCCCAAATCCCTTGGGATCTCAAAATCCCTTCTTTAGAATCCCATCCCAAAATCCCTTGGGATCCCAAACTTCCTTGGATCCCAAAATCTTTGGAATCCCATCCCAAAATCCCTTGGGATACCAAAATCCCTTCTTTAGAATCCCATCCCAAAATCCCTTGGGATCCCAAAACCTCCTTGGATCCCAAAATCCCAAAATCTTTGGAATCCCATCCCAAATTCCCTTGGGATCCCAAAAATCTCCTTGGATCCCAAAATCCCAAAATCTTTACAATCCAACCCCGAAACACCCGTGGATCCCAAAATCTTTGGAATCCCATCCCAAAATCCTTTTAGATCCCAAACTTCCTTGGATCCCAAAATCTTTGAAATGCCATCCCAAAATCCCTTGGGATCTCAAAATCCCAAAACCTTTGGAATCCCATCCCAAAATCCCTTGGGATCCCAAAATCTCCTTGGATCCCAAAACCCCAAAATTTTTGGAATCCCATCCCAAAATCCTTTTAGATCCCAAAATCCCTTGGGATCCCAAAATCCCAAAATCTTTAGAATCCCATCCCAAAATCCCTTTAGATCCCAAAACCTCCTTGGATCCCAAAATCCCAAAATCTTTACAATCCAACCCCAAAACACCCTTGGATCCCAAAACCTTTGGAATCCCATCCCAAAATCCATTTAGATCCCAAAAACCTCCTTGGATCCCAAAATCCCAAAATCTTTGGAATCCCATCCCAAAATCCTTTTGGATCCCAAAATCCCAAAATCTTTAGAATCCCATCCCAAAATCCCTTGGGATCCCAAAATCTCCTTGGATCCCAAAATCTTTAGAATCCCATCCCAAAATCCCTTTAGATCCCAAAACCCCAAAATCTTTGGAATCCCATCCCAAAATCCTTTTAGATCCCAAAAATCTCCTTGGATCCCGAAATCTTCTTGGATCCCATCCCAAAATCCCTTGGGATCCCAAACTTCCTTGGATCCCAAAACCTTTGGAATCCCATCCCAAAATCCCTTGGGATCCCAAAACCTCCTTGGATCCCAAAATCTTTGGAATCCCATCCCAAAATCCCTTTGGGATCTCAAAACCTCTTTGGATCCCAAAATCCCAAAATCTTTGGAATCCCATCCCAAAATCCCTTGGGATCTCAAAATCCCTTTTTTAGAATCCCATCCCAAAATCCCTTTAGATCCCAAAACCTCCTTGGATCCCAAAATCCCAAAATCTTTGGAATCCCATCCCAAATTCCCTTGGGATCCCAAAAATCTCCTTGGATCCCAAAACCCCAAAATCTTTGGAATCCCATCCCAAAATCCCTTGGGATCTCAAAATCCCAAAACCTTTGGAATCCCATCCCAAAATCCCTTGGGATCCCAAAACCTCCTTGGATCCCAAATTCGCTGCTTTCCCCCCATTTCCCCACAAATTCACCTCCCCATTATTCCCCCCGATTTTTCTCCCCCATTTCTCCCTGGACTCTTCCCCATTTCTCCCCTGCTTTTCCCCTTTTTTTTCTCCTTTTTTTTTGCCATTTTCTCCTTCTCTTTTTCCCCGTTTCTCTCCATTTTTTCGCCATTTTCCCCCCGAATTTTCTCCCGGTTTTTCCCATGTTTTTCCCTGATTTTTTCCCGTTTTCCCCCCATTTCTCCCCATTATTCCTCCCACCTGCCCCTTTTATTTCCCCCTTTTTCCCCCCCATTTCTTCCTGATTTTTCCCCCTTTTTTCCCTCGACTTTTTCCCCCATTTCTCCCGGATTTTTCCCCTTTTCTTCCCCATTCCATTATTCCTTTATTTCCATTATATTCCATTATTTCCTCCATTTTTACACCCATTTTCCCCTGATTTTCCCCCATTTTCCCCTCATTTTTCCCCTGATTTTTCCCCATTTTTCCCCATTTTCCCCTGATTTTTCCCCCATTTTTCCTGATTTTTCCCCCATTTTTCCCTCAACTTTTTCCCCCATTTTTTCCTGGATTTTTCCCCTTTTCTTCCCCATTCCATTTTTCCTTTATTTCCATTATATTCCATTATTTCCTCCATTTTTTCACCCATTTCCCCCTGATTTTTCCCCATTTTCCCCTGATTTTTCCCCTGATTTTTCCCCATTTTTCCCCATTTCCCCCTGATTTTTCCCCCATTTTTCCTGATTTTCCCCCCATTTTTACCTCAACTTTTTCCCTCATTTTTTCCTGGATTTTTCCCCTTTTCTTCCCCATTCCATTATTCCTTTATTTCCATTATATTCCATTATTTCCTCCATTTTTTCACCCATTTCCCCCTGATTTTTCCCCTGATTTTTCCCCATTTTTCCCCTGATTTTTCCCCATTTTTCCCCATTTTCCCCTGATTTTTCCCCCATTTTTCCTGATTTTTCCCCCTGATTTTCTCAAGTTTTCCCCATTTTTCCCTTGATTTCTTGCCCTGTTTTCCCCATTTCCCCCCTGATTTTTTTCCTGTTTTTTCCCCTGAGTTTCCCAAATTTCCCCCCCTTTTTATCGCCTTTTTTCTCCCCATTTCTTCCTTGCTTTTCCCCACGTTTTTCTCCTTTTTTTTGGACAATTTTCCCTCAATTTTCCCCTGTTTCTTTCCATATTTACTAGCAGATTTTTTCCAGGTTTTTTTCCACTTCTTTTCTCCCTTTTTTCCCTTTTTCTTCCTGTTTTTTCCCCATTTCTTACCCATTTTTCTCCCCATTTTTCCCTCAACTTTTTTCCCCATTTTCTCAATTTTTCTCCCCATTTCCTCCCCTTCTTTTTTCCTCGTTTTTCTCCATTTTCCTGATTTTTCCCCCCATTTTTTCCTGATTTTTCCCCCATTTCTTCCCGGACTCTTCCCCATTTCTCCCCTGCTTTTCCCCTTTTTTTTCTCCTTTTTTTTTTGCCATTTTCTCCTTCGTTTTTTCCCCGTTTCTCTCCAATTTTTTGCCATTTTCCCCCCGAATTTTTTCTCGTTTTTTCCCATGTTTTTCCCTGATTTTTTCCCGTTTTCCCCCCATTTCTCCCCATTATTCCTCCCACCTGCCCCTTTTATTTCCCCCTTTTTCCCCCCCATTTCTTCCTGATTTTTCCCCCATTTTTCCCTCGACTTTTTCCCCCATTTCTCCCGGATTTTTCCCCTTTTCTTCCCCATTCCATTATTCCTTTATTTCCATTATATTCCATTATTTCCTCCATTTTTACACCCATTTTCCCCTGATTTTTCCCCATTTTCCCCTGATTTTTCCCCATTTCCCCTGATTTTTCCCCATTTTTCCCCATTTTCCCCTGATTTTTCCCCATTTTTCCTGATTTTCCCCCATTTTTCCCTCGACTTTTTCCCCCATTTTTTCCCAGATTTTTCCCCTTTTCTTCCCCATTCCATTATTCCTTTATTTCCATTATATTCCATTATTTCCTCCATTTTTTCACCCATTTTCCCCTGATTTTTCCCCATTTTCCCCTGATTTTTCCCCATTTTTCCCCATTTTCCCCTGATTTTTCCCCATTTTTCCTGATTTTCCCCCATTTTTACCTCAACTTTTTCCCCCATTTTTTCCCGGATTTTTCCCCTTTTCTTCCCCATTCCATTATTTCTTTATTTCCATTATATTCCATTATTTCCTCCATTTTTTTCCCCATTTTCCCCTGATTTTTCCCCATTTTTCCTGATTTTTCTCCATTTTTCCCCATTTTCCCCTGATTTTTCCCCATTTTTCCTGATTTTCCCCCATTTTTCCCTCGACTTTTTCCCCATTTTTTCCTGGATTTTTCCCCTTTTCTTCCCCATTCCATTATTCCTTTATTTCCATTATATTCCATTATTGCCTCCATTTTTTCACCCATTTTCCCCTGATTTTTCCCCTGATTTTTCCCCTGATTTTTCCCCATTTTCCCCTGATTTTTCCCCCATTTTTCCTGATTTTCCCCCCTTTTTACCTCAACTTTTTCCCCCATTTTTTTTGCCGGATTTTTCCCCTTTTCTTCCCCATTCCATTATTCCTTTATTTCCATTATACTCCATTATTTCCTCCATTTTTTCACCCATTTTCCCCTGATTTTTCCCCTGATTTTTCCCCATTTTTCCCCTGATTTTTCCCCATTTTTCCCCTGATTTTTCCCCATTTTTCCCCATTTTCCCCTGATTTTTCCCCCATTTTTCCTGATTTTTCCCCCTGATTTTCTCAAGTTTTCCCCATTTTTCCCTTGATTTCTTGTCCTGTTTTCCCCATCTCCCCCCTGATTTTTTTCCTGTTTTTTCCCCTGAGTTTCCCAAATTTCCCCCCCTTTTTATCGCCTTTTTTCTCCCCATTTCTTCCTTGCTTTTCCCCACGTTTTTCTCCTTTTTTTTGGACAATTTTCCCTCAATTTTTCCCTGTTTTTTTCCATATTTACTGGCAGATTTTTTCCAGGCTTTTTTTCCACCTCTTTTCTCCCTTTTTTCCCTTTTTCTTCCTGTTTTTTCCCCATTTCTTACCCATTTTTCTCCCCATTTTTCCCTCAACTTTTTCCCCATTTTCTCAATTTTTCTCCCCATTTCCTCCCCTCCTTTTTTCCTCGTTTTTCTCCATTTTCCTGATTTTCCCCCCATTTTTTCCTGATTTTTCCCCCATTTCTTGCCGGACTCTTCCCCATTTCTCCCCTGCTTTTCCCCTTTTTTTTCTCCTTTTTTTTTTTGCCATTTTCTCCTTCTCTTTTTCCCCGTTTCTCTCCATTTTTTCGCCATTTTCCCCCCGAATTTTCTCCCGGTTTTTCCCATGTTTTTCCCTGATTTTTTCCCGTTTTCCCCCCATTTCTCCCCATTATTCCTCCCACCTGCCCCTTTTATTTCCCCCTTTTTCCCCCCCATTTCTTCCTGATTTTTCCCCCATTTTTCCCTCGACTTTTTCCCCCATTTCTCCCGGATTTTTCCCCTTTTCTTCCCCATTCCATTATTCCTTTATTTCCATTATATTCCATTATTTCCTCCATTTTTACACCCATTTTCCCCTGATTTTTCCCCATTTTCCCCTGATTTTTCCCCATTTCCCCTGATTTTTCCCCATTTTTCCCCATTTTCCCCTGATTTTTCCCCATTTTTCCTGATTTTCCCCCATTTTTCCCTCGACTTTTTCCCCCATTTTTTCCCGGATTTTTCCCCTTTTCTTCCCCATTCCATTATTCCTTTATTTCCATTATATTCCATTATTTCCTCCATTTTTTCACCCATTTTCCCCTGATTTTTCCCCTGATTTTTCCCCTGATTTTTCCCCATTTTCCCCTGATTTTTCCCCCATTTTTCCTGATTTTCCCCCCTTTTTACCTCAACTTTTTCCCCCATTTTTTTTGCCGGATTTTTCCCCTTTTCTTCCCCATTCCATTATTCCTTTATTTCCATTATATTCCATTATTTCCTCCATTTTTTCACCCATTTTCCCCTGATTTTTCCCCTGATTTTTCCCCATTTTTCCCCTGATTTTTCCCCATTTTTCCCCATTTTCCCCTGATTTTTCCCCCATTTTTCCTGATTTTTCCCCCTGATTTTCTCAAGTTTTCCCCATTTTTCCCTTGATTTCTTGCCCTGTTTTCCCCATCTCCCCCCTGATTTTTTTCCTGTTTTTTCCCCTGAGTTTCCCAAATTTCCCCCCCTTTTTATCGCCTTTTTTCTCCCCATTTCTTCCTTGCTTTTCCCCACGTTTTTCTCCTTTTTTTTGGACAATTTTCCCTCAATTTTTCCCTGTTTTTTTCCATATTTACTGGCAGATTTTTTCCAGGTTTTTTTCCACCTCTTTTCTCCCTTTTTTCCCTTTTTCTTCCTGTTTTTTCCCCATTTCTTACCCATTTTTCTCCCCATTTTTCCCTCAACTTTTTTCCCCATTTTCTCAATTTTTCTCCCCATTTCCTCCCCTTCTTTTTTCCTCGTTTTTCTCCATTTTCCTGATTTTTCCCCCCATTTTTTCCTGATTTTTCCCCCATTTCTTCCTGGACTCTTCCCCATTTCTCCCCTGCTTTTCCCCTTTTTTTCCTCCTTTTTTTTGCCATTTTCTCCTTCGTTTTTTCCCCGTTTCTCTCCAATTTTTTGCCATTTCCCCCCGAATTTTTTCTCGTTTTTTCCCATGTTTTTCCCTGATTTTTTCCCGTTTTCCCCCCATTTCTCCCCATTATTCCTCCCACCTGCCCCTTTTATTTCCCCCTTTTTCCCCCCCATTTCTTCCTGATTTTTCCCCCATTTTTCCCTCAACTTTTTCCACCATTTCTCCCGCATTTTTCCCCTTTTCTTCCCCATTCCATTATTCCTTTATTTCCATTATATTCCATTATTTCCTCCATTTTTTCACCCATTTCCCCCTGATTTTTCCCCATTTTCCCCTGATTTTTCCCCATTTTTCCTGATTTTCCCCCATTTTTCCCTCGACTTTTTCCCCATTTTTTCCTGGATTTTTCCCCTTTTCTTCCCCATTCCATTATTCCTTTATTTCCATTATATTCCATTATTGCCTCCATTTTTTCACCCATTTTCCCCTGATTTTCCCCCATTTTCCCCTCATTTTTCCCCTGATTTTTCTCCATTTTCCCCTGATTTTTCCCCCATTTTTCCTGATTTTCCCCCATTTTTACCTCAACTTTTTCCACCATTTTTTCCCGGATTTTTCCCCTTTTCTTCCCCATTCCATTATTCCTTTATTTCCATTATATTCCATTATTGCCTCCATTTTTTCACCCATTTTCCCCTGATTTTTCCCCATTTTTCCCCATTTTCCCCTGATTTTTCCCCATTTTTCCTGATTTTCCCCCATTTTTCCCTCGACTTTTTCCCCCATTTTTTCCCGGATTTTTCCCCTTTTCTTCCCCATTCCATTATTCCTTTATTTCCATTATACTCCATTATTTCCTCCATTTTTTCACCCATTTTCCCCTGATTTTTCCCCTGATTTTTCCCCATCTTTTCCCCATTTTCCCCTGATTTTTCCCCATTTTCCCCTCATTTTTCCCCCATTTTTCCCCATTTTCCCCTGATTTTTCCCCCCCCATTTCTTCCTGATTTTTCCCCCATTTTTCCCTCAACTTTTTCCCCCATTTTTTCCCGGATTTTTCCCCTTTTCTTCCCCATTCCATTATTCCTTTATTTCCATTATATTCCATTATTTCCTCCATTTTTTCACCCATTTTCCCCTGATTTTTCCCCATTTTCCCCTGATTTTTCCCCATTTTTCCCCATTTCCCCCTGATTTTTCCCCCATTTCTTCCTGATTTTTCCCCCATTTTTCCCTTGACTTTTTCCCCCATTTTTTCCTGGATTTTCCCCCTTTTCTTCCCCATTCCATTATTCCTTTATTTCCATTATATTCCATTATTTCCTCCATTTTTTCACCCATTTTCCCCTGATTTTTCCCCATTTTTCCCCATTTTCCCCTGATTTTTCCCCATTTTTCCCCATTTTCCCCTGATTTTTCCCCCATTTTTCCCTCGACTTTTTCCCCCATTTTTTCCTGGATTTTTCCCCTTTTCTTCCCCATTCCTCCTCTGGTTTTTCCCCATTTTTCCCCATTCTGTCCCCATTTACCCCCATTTCTTTTCCCATTTTTTCACCAATTTTCCCATTTTTTCCCCTTTTATTCTGCTTTTCTTCCTGTTTATTTTTTCCCCATTTCTCCCCGGGTTTTTCCCCATTTTTCTCCATTTTTCCACCCTTTCACCCCTGACTTTTTTCCCGCTTTTCCCCAATTTTTCCCATTTTCCCGCCAATCTTTTTCCCATTTTTTCCACACTTTTCCCCATTCTTCTCCCCCATTTTTCCTCGTTTTTTTCTCCCTTATTTTCCCCTTTTCTTTCTGTTTTTCCCCCATTTCTTCCCCATTTTCCCCCACATTTCCCCTTCTTTTTCTCAATTTTTTTGCCATTTCCTCCCCAGTTTTTGTGCCGCTTTTCATCGACTTTCCCAATTTTTCCCCTTTTATTCTCCATTTCTTCCTGGATTTTCCCCCATTTCTCCCCCGATTTTTCCCAATTTTTCTCCATTTTTTCACCATTTTCCTCTTTAATTTTTTCCCATTTTTCCCCCATTTTGCCACCGATTTTTTCCCCCCATTTCCCCCCTTTTCTTTCTGTTTTTCCCCTATTTCTTTCTAATTTCCCCCCCTCGTTCTTCCTTTTTTCCCCCATTTTCCCCTTTTTTCTCCCTTATTTTCCCCATTTCTTCCTGTATTTTTTCCCCATTTCTCCCCCATTTTTCTCTTTTTTTTTCCACCATTTTTCCTCCAAATTTCCCTGCTATTTTTCCCCTGGTTTTCCCCCCTTTTTCCCCCATTTTTCCCTATTTCTCCCCCACTTTTCCCCCTTTTTTCTCCTTTTTTTCTGCCAATTTCTCCCCCTCTTTTCCCCGTTTTTCTCCATTCTTCCCTGTTTTCCCCCTGATTTTTTCCCCGTTTTTTCCCTGATTTTTTTCCCGTTTTCCCCCCATTTCCCCCATTTCTCTCCTTTTTTTTCTGCCAATTTCTCCCCCTTTTTTTCCCCCATTTTTCTCCATTTTTCACCGTCTTCCCCCAGATTTTTCCCCGATTTTTTTCCCATTTTCCCCGATTTTTTTCCCGTTTTCCCCCATTTTCCCCCATTTTTCCCCCATTTCCCACCTGCACGAGTTCCTCAGTCCCCAGGGCTCTGTGGATCTCACCCAGCTCGGTCTCGTCCCTCCCGCTCAGGAAGCTCCTCCTGCCCCTTTTTCCCCTTTTTCCCCCTTTTTCCCCCCACTTTTTTCCCCCCATTTGTTCCTGGATTCTTCCCCATTTCTCCCCCTTTTTTCCCCCTTTTTTTCCCGGTTTTTTCTGCCAATTTCTCCCCCTTTTTTCCCCCGTTTTTCTCCATTTTTCACAGTCTTCCCCCTGATTTTTTCCCCGTTTTTTCCCCGATTTTCCCCCCAATTTTTCCCTGTTTTTTCCCCCAATTTTTCCCCGATTTTTTTCCCGTTTTTCCCCGTTTGGCACCTGCACGAGTTCCTCAATCCCCAGGGCTCTGTGGATCTCACCCAGCTCGGTCTCGTCCCTCCCGCTCAGGAAGCTCCTCCTGCCCCTTTTTCCCCTTTTTCCCCCACTTTTTCCCCTTTTCCCCCCATTTTTTCCCCCATTTCTTCCTGGATGTTTCCCCATTTCTCTCCTGCTTTTCCCCCTTTCTTCTTCTCTTTCCTTCTGCCAATTTCTCCCCCTTTTTTCCCCCGTTTTTCTCCATTTTTCACCGTTTTCCCCCAGATTTTTTCCCCAATTTTCCCCTCGATTTTCCCCAATTTTCCCCCCAATTTTTCCCCGATTTTTTTCCCGCTTTCCCCCCGTTTTTCCCCGTTTGGCACCTGCACGAGTTCCTCAATCCCCAGGGCTCTGTGGATCTCACCCAGCTCGGTCTCGTCCCTCCCGCTCAGGAAGCTCCTCCTGCCCCTTTTTTCCCCTTTTTCCCCCTTTTTCCCCCCACTTTTTTCCCCCATTTCTTCCTGGATTCTTCCCCATTTCTCTCCTGCTTTTCCCCCTTTTTTCTCCTTTTTTTTTACCAATTTCTCCCCCTTTTTTTCCCCGTTTTTCTCCATTTTTCACCATTTTCCGCCAGATTTTTTCCCCGATTTTCCCCCCGATTTTTCCCCGATTTTTTCCCCGTTTTTCCCCCCGTTTGGCACCTGCACGAGTTTGTCGATGCCGAGGGCGCGGTCGATCTCGGCCAGCTCGGTGTCGTCGCGGCCGCTGAGGAAGGTGACGAGCTGCTCCAGCAGCGCCTTCTCCTCGCTGCGGCCCTCGGCGCTGCCCGGCGGCAGCAGCAGCTCCTCCAGGGGACACGGCCTGGGGAAACGGGGAAAAACGGGAAAAAACGGGAAAAATGGGAAAAAAAACGGGAATTAACACATGGGAAATCGGGGGATTCACCCCTGGGAAAACATACCCGGGGAAATCTGGGAATTCTCCTGGCTGCGGGCTGGGAAAAAATGGGGAAAAACGGGAAAAATCTGGGAATTAACACATGGGAAATCGGGGGATTCACCCCTGGGAAAACGGGGGAAAACGGGAAAAATCTGGGAATTAACACATGGAAAATCTGGGGAATCACCCGTGGAAAAACGGGGGAAAAAATCCCCGTGGAAATCTGGGAATTCTCCTGGCTGCGGCCTGGGAAAAAATGGGAAAAAATGGGAAAAATCTGGGAATTATCAAATGGAAAATCTGGGGATTCACCCCTGGGAAAACGGGGAAAAAATCCCCAAGGAAATCTGGGAATTCTCCTCACTGCGGGCTGGGAAAACATGGGAAAAATCTGGGAATTATCACATGGGAAATCTGGGGATTCACCCCTGGAAAAACGGGGAAAAAATCCCCGTGGAAATCTGGGAATTCTCCTCGCTGTGGGCTGGGAAAACATGGGAAAAATCTGGGAATTATCACATGGGAAATCTGGGGATTCACCCCTGGAAAAACGGGGAAAAAATCCCCGTGGAAATCTGGGAATTCTCCTGGCTGCAGGCTGGGAAAAAATGGGAAAAAATGGGAAAAATCTGGGAATTATCACATGGGAAATCTGGGGATTCACCCCTGGAAAAACGGGGAAAAAATCCCCGTGGAAATCTGGGAATTCTCCTGGCTGCGGCCTGGGAAAACATGGGAAAAAATGGGAAAAATCTGGGAATTATCACATGGAAAAATGGGGGAAAAATTCCCCGTGGAAATCTGGGAATTCTCCTGGCTGCGGCCCTCGGCGCTGCCCGGCGGCAGCAGCAGCTCCTCCAGGGGACACGGCCTGGGGAAACGGGGAAAAACGGGAAAAAACGGGAAAAATGGGAAAAAAAATGGGAATTAACACATGGGAAATCGGGGGATTCACCCCTGGGAAAACGGGGAAAAACGGGAAAAATCTGGGAATTATCACATGGAAAATCTGGGGATTCACCCCTGGGAAAACGGGGAAAAAATCCCCAAGGAAATCTGGGAATTCTCCTCGCTGCGGCCCTCGGCGCTGCCCGGCGGCAGCAGCAGCTCCTCCAGGGGACACGGCCTGGGGAAACGGGGAAAAACGGGAAAAAACGGGAAAAATGGGAAAAAAACGGGAATTAACACATGGGAAATCGGGGGATTCACCCCTGGAAAAACGGGGAAAAAATCCCCGTGGAAATCTGGGAATTCTCCTGGCTGCAGGCTGGGAAAAAATGGGAAAAAATGGGAAAAATCTGGGAATTATCACATGGGAAATCTGGGGATTCACCCCTGGGAAAACAGGGGAAAAAATCCCCAAGGAAATCTGGGAATTCTCCTCGCTGCGGGCTGGGAAAACATGGGAAAAATCTGGGAATTATCACATGGGAAATCTGGGGATTCACCCCTGGAAAAACGGGGAAAAAATCCCCAAGGAAATCTGGGAATTCTCCTCGCTGTGGGCTGGGAAAACATGGGAAAAATCTGGGAATTATCACATGGGAAATCTGGGGATTCACCCCTGGAAAAACGGGGAAAAAATCCCCAAGGAAATCTGGGAATTCTCCTCGCTGTGGGCTGGGAAAACATGGGAAAAATCTGGGAATTATCACATGGGAAATCTGGGGATTCACCCCTGGAAAAACGGGGAAAAAATCCCCAAGGAAATCTGGGAATTCTCCTGGCTGCGGCCCTCGGCGCTGCCCGGCGGCAGCAGCAGCTCCTCCAGGGGACACGGCCTGGGGAAAAGGGGAAAAACGGGAAAAAACGGGAAAAATGGGAAAAAAAATGGGAATTAACACATGGGAAATCGGGGGATTCACCCCAGGAAAAACTGGGAAAAAATGCCCAAGGAAATCTGGGAATTCTCCTGGCTGCGGGCTGGGAAAAAATGGGAAAAAATGGGAAAAATCTGGGAATTATCACATGGAAAATCTGGGGATTCACCCCTGGGAAAACGGGGAAAAAATCCCCAAGGAAATCTGGGAATTCTCCTCGCTGCGGCCTGGGAAAAAATGGGAAAAATCTGGGAATTATCACATGGAAAATCTGGGGATTCACCCCAGGAAAAACTGGGAAAAAATCCCCAAGGAAATCTGGGAATTCTCCTGGCTGCGGCCTGGGAAAACATGGGAAAAATCTGGGAATTACGCACTGGGAAATCTGGGAATTACAGACTGGGAAAAATGGGAATCACACACTGAAAATATGGGAAAAAAAAAAAACAGGAAAAAATGGGAAAAAAATCCCAGGGGAAATCTGGGAATTCTCCTGGCTGCGGGCTGGGAAAAAATGGGAAAAAATGGGAAAAAATGGGAAAAATCTGGGAATTATCACATGGAAAATCTGGGAATTACAGACTGGGAAAAATGGGAATCACACACTGAAAATAAGGGGAAAAAAATCCAGGAAAAAATGGGAAAAAATCCCCAGGGAAATCTGGGAATTCTCCTCGGTGCGGCCTGGGAAAAAATGGGAAAAAATGGGAAAAAATGGGAAAAATCTGGGAATTATCACATGGAAAATCTGGGAATTACAGACTGGGAAAAATGGGAATCACACACTGGAAATAAGGGAAAAAAAACAGGAAAAAATGGGAAAAAAATCCCCAGGGAAATCTGGGAATTCACACCTGGAAAAGTTGGAATTCCCACCTGAAAAATGGGGGAAAAAATTCCCAGGGAAAAAATTCCCGGGGAAATCTCCTGGCTGCGGGCTGGGAAAAAATGGGAAAAAATGGGAAAAATCTGGGAATTATCAAATGGAAAATCTGGGAATTACAGACTAGGAAAAATGGGAATCACACACTGAAAATAAGGGAAAAAAAAAAACAGGAAAAAATGGGAAAAAAATCCCGGGGAAATCTGGGAATTCTCTTGGCTGCAGCCTGGGAAAATGGGAAAAAATGGGAAAAATCTGGGAATTACAGACTGGGAAATCTGGGAATTACAGACTGGGAAAAATGGGAATTACAGACTGGGAAAAATGGGAATCACACACTGAAAATATGGAAAAAAAAAACAGGAAAAAATGGGAAAAAAATCCCAGGGGAAATCTGGGAATTCTCCTGGCTGCGGGCTGGGAAAAAATGGGAAAAAATGGGAAAAAATGGGAAAAATCTGGGAATTATCACATGGAAAATCTGGGAATTACAGACTGGGAAAAATGGGAATCACACACTGAAAATAAGGGGAAAAAAATCCAGGAAAAAATGGGAAAAAATCCCCAGGGAAATCTGGGAATTCTCCTCGGTGCGGCCTGGGAAAAAATGGGAAAAAATGGGAAAAAATGGGAAAAATCTGGGAATTATCACATGGAAAATCTGGGAATTACAGACTGGGAAAAATGGGAATCACACACTGGAAATAAGGGAAAAAAAACAGGAAAAAATGGGAAAAAAATCCCCAGGGAAATCTGGGAATTCACACCTGGAAAAGTTGGAATTCCCACCTGAAAAATGGGGGAAAAAATTCCCAGGGAAAAAATTCCCGGGGAAATCTCCTGGCTGCGGGCTGGGAAAAAATGGGAAAAAATGGGAAAAATCTGGGAATTATCAAATGGAAAATCTGGGAATTACAGACTAGGAAAAATGGGAATCACACACTGAAAATAAGGGAAAAAAAAAAACAGGAAAAAATGGGAAAAAAATCCCGGGGAAATCTGGGAATTCTCTTGGCTGCAGCCTGGGAAAATGGGAAAAAATGGGAAAAATCTGGGAATTACACACTGGGAAATCTGGGAATTACAGACTGGGAAAAATGGGAATTACAGACTGGGAAAAATGGGAATCACACACTGAAAATATGGAAAAAAAAAACAGGAAAAAATGGGAAAAAAATCCCAGGGGAAATCTGGGAATTCTCCTGGCTGCGGGCTGGGAAAAAATGGGAAAAAATGGGAAAAAATGGGAAAAATCTGGGAATTGTCACACGGAAAATCTGGGAATTACAGACTGGGAAAAATGGGAATCACACACTGAAAATAAGGGGAAAAAAATCCCGGAAAAACCGGGAAAAAAATCCCAGAGGAAATCTGGGAATTCTCCTGGCTGTGGCCTGGGAAAATGGGAAAAAATGGGAAAAATCTGGGAATTATCACATGGAAAATCTGGGAATTACAGACTGGGAAAAATGGGAATCACACACTGAAAATATGGGAAAAAAATCAGGAAAAAATGGGAAAAAAATCCCCAGGGAAATCTGGGAATTCATCCCTGGAAAAATGGGGAAAAACCCCTGCTTGAAAATCCAGGAATTCCCAACTGGAAAAACCTCGGGAATTTTGGGAAAAACCCTCAAAAATTTTTTGGGAAATTGTGGGGAAAATCCTCAGGAATATTGGGAAAACCACTGGGAATTTTTGGGGAATTTTGGGAAAATCCTCAGGAATTTTGTGGAACGATCCTTAGGAATTTTGGGAAAAATCCTCAGAATTTCTTTTGAAAAGTTCTCAGTTATTTTGGGGGATTTTGGGAAAAAATCCTCAGGAAAATTGGGAAAAAAATTTGGGAATTCTGGGAGAAATTCCGGGAATTTTGAGAAAACTCCTCTGGAATTCTCTTTAGGGATTTTGAGAAAAAACCTTTGGGAATTTTTGGGAGAAATTCTTAAAAATCCTCGGGAATTTTGGGGGGAAACCTTTGGGAGTTTCAGGAAAATACCTTAGGAATTTTGGGAAAATGTTTGGGAATTTTGTAAAAAATCCCCAAAGAACCTCAAGAATTTTGGGGAAATTCTCAGGAATTCTAGGGAAAAGCATTGGGAATTTTGGGAAAAGCACTGGGAATTTTGGGAAAAATATCCTCAAAAACCCCTCAGGAATGTTGGGAAAAATCCTCAGGAACTTTGAGAGAATTTTGGGAAAAACTCTCGGGAATTTTGGGGAATTTTGGGAAAAATCCTCTGGAATTTGGGGAAAAATCCTCAAAAATTGTTGGGAATTTTAGGAAAAATCCTGGGGTGTTTTGGAGAAATCCTCAGAAAGCCTCGGGAATTTTGGGAAAAATCCTCAGGAATTTTTGGGAATTCTGAAAAAATTTTGAGAAACTCCTTGGGAATTTTGGGAAATTTTGGGAGAAACCTCAGGAATTTTATGAAGATCATCAGGAATTTTGGAAAAACCTTGGGAATTTTAGGAAAAACCCTTGGGAATTTTGGGGAATTTTGATAAAATTCTGAGAAAACCCTCTGGAATTTCAGGATGACCATCAGGAATTTTGGAAAAACCTTGGGAATTTTGGGGAAAGTGCTCGGAATTTTGGGAAAAACCTTGGGAATTTTGGGGAATTTTGGGAGAAACCCGGAGGAATTTTAGGAAGATCATCAGGAATTTTGGGAAAAACCCTTGGGAATTTTGGGAAAACCCTTGGGAATTTTGGGGAATTTTGATAAAATTCTGAGAAAACCCTCGGGAATTCCAGGACGACCATCAGGAATTTTGGGGAAAACCTTGGGAATTTTGGGGAAAATGCTCGGAATTTTAGGAAAAACCCTTGGGAATTTTAGGACGACCGTCAGGAATTTTGGATAAAACCTTGGGAATTTTGGGGAAAACGCTGGGAATTTTGGGAAAAACCTTGGGAATTTTGGGGGAAAATGCTGGGAATTTTGGGAAAACCCTTGGGAATTTTGGGAAAACACTCGGGAATTTTGGGGAATTTTGATAAAATTCTGAGAAAACCCTCGGGAATTTCAGGACGACCATCAGGAATTTTGGAAAAACCTTGGGAATTTTGGGGAAAACGCTGGGAATTTTGGGAAAAACCCTTGGGAATTGTGGGAAAAATCCTCAAAAATTGTTGGGAATTTTAGGAAAAATCCTGGGGTGTTTTGGAGAAATCCTCAGAAAGCCTCGGGAATTTTGGGAAAAATCCTCAGGAATTTTGGGGAATTTTGATAAAATTCTGAGAAAACCCTCGGGAATTTCAGGACGACCATCAAGAATTTTGGAAAAACCTTGGGAATTTTGGGGAAAACGCTGGGAATTTTGGGGAAAACCTTGGGAATTTTGGGGAAAATGCTGGGAATTTTGGGGAAAATGCTGGGAATTTTGGGAAAACCTTGGGAATTTTGGGGAAAATGCTGGGAATTTTGGGAAAACCTTGGGAATTTTGGGGAAAATGCTGGGAATTTTGGGAAACCCTTGGGAATTTTGGGGAAAACGCTGGGAATTTTGGGAAAAACTTGGGAATTTTGGGGAAAACGTTGGGAATTTTGGGAAAAACCTTGGGAATTTTGGGAAAAACCTTGGGAATTTTGGGAAAACCTTGGGAATTTTGGGAAAAACCTTGGGAATTTTGGGGAAAACGCTGGGAATTTTGGGAAAACCTTGGGAATTTTGGGGAAAATGCTGGGAATTTTGGGAAAACCTTGGGAATTTTGGGGAAAACCTTGGGAATTTTGGGAAATCCTTGGGAATTTTGGGGAAAACGCTGGGAATTTTGGGAAAACCTTGGGAATTTTGGGAAAACGCTGGGAATTTTGGGAAAAACCTTGGGAATTTTGGGGAAAACGCTGGGAATTTTGGGAAACCCTTGGGAATTTTGGGGAAAATGCTGGGAATTTTGGGAAAAACTTGGGAATTTTGGGGAAAATGCTGGGAATTTTGGGAAACCCTTGGGAATTTTGGGGAAAACGCTGGGAATTTTGGGAAAACCTTGGGAATTTTGGGGAAAACGCTGGGAATTTTGGGAAAAACCTTGGGAATTTTGGGGAAAACGCTGGGAATTTTGGGAAAAACCTTGGGAATTTTGGGGAAAACGCTGGGAATTTTGGGAAAACCTTGGGAATTTTGGGAAAACGCTGGGAATTTTGGGAAAAACCTTGGGAATTTTGGGGAAAACGCTGGGAATTTTGGGAAAAACCTTGGGAATTTTGGGAAAAACCTTGGGAATTTTGGGGAAAACGCTGGGAATTTTGGGAAAACCTTGGGAATTTTGGGGAAAATGCTGGGAATTTTGGGAAAAACCTTGGGAATTTTGGGAAAAACCTTGGGAATTTTGGGAAAAACCTTGGGAATTATGGGAAAAACCCATGGGAATTTTGGGGAATTTTGATAAAATTCTGAGAAAACGCTCAGGAATTTCAGGACGACCATCAGGAATTTTGGAAAAACCTTGGGAATTTTGGGGAAAATGCTGGGAATTTTGGGAAAACCCTTGGGAATTGTGGGAAAAATCCTCAAAAATTGTTGGGAATTTTAGGAAAAATCCTGGGGTGTTTTGGAGAAATCCTCAGAAAGCCTCGGGAATTTTGGGAAAAATCCTCAGGAATTTTGGGGAATTTTGAGAAAATTTTGAGAAACCCCTCAGGGATTTTGGAAAAAACCTCGGGAATTTTGGCAAATTTTGAGAAAATTTTGAGAAACCCCTTGGGAATTTTGGGGAATTTTGGGAGAAACCCTGAGGAATTTCAGGACGACCATCAGGAATTTTGGGAAAACCTTGGGAATTTTGGGGAAAACGCTGGGAATTTTGGGAAAAACCTTGGGAATTTTGGGGAAAACGCTGGGAATTTTGGGAAAAACCTTGGGAATTTTGGGGAAAACGCAGGGAATTTTGGGAAAACCTTGGGAATTTTGGGGAAAACGCTGGGAATTTTGGGAAAAACCTTGGGAATTTTGGGGAAAATGCTGGGAATTTTGGGAAAAACCTTGGGAATTTTGGGAAAAACCTTGGGAATTTTGGGAAAACCTTGGGAATTTTGGGAAAAACCTTGGGAATTTTGGGGAAAACGCTGGGAATTTTGGGAAAACCTTGGGAATTTTGGGGAAAACGCTGGGAATTTTGGGAAAACCTTGGGAATTTTGGGGAAAACCTTGGGAATTTTGGGAAAACCTTGGGAATTTTGGGGAAAACCTTGGGAATTTTGGGAAAACCTTGGGAATTTTGGGAAAAACCTTGGGAATTTTGGGAAAAACCTTGGGAATTTTGGGGAAAATGCTGGGAATTTTGGGAAAACCTTGGGAATTTTGGGGAAAACGCTGGGAATTTTGGGAAAACCTTGGGAATTTTGGGGAAAACCTTGGGAATTTTGGGAAAACCTTGGGAATTTTGGGGAAAACGTTGGGAATTTTGGGAAACCCTTGGGAATTTTGCGTCACTCACTCGTCGGCCTTGCCGAGGCCGGGCCAGGGCAGCGGCTCCGGAGCTCCGGGCAGGGCCAGGACGGGGTCGGGGACGGCGACATCGACCTCGGGCAGCCCTGGGGAAACGGGAAACGGGGAATGAAACAGGAAACTGGGAACGGCACAGGGGGAACTCCCAAAAATTGGGAATTTTCCTGGAATTTTTGGGGAATTTTTGGTCAAAATTTGGGGTTTTTTTGGGGAAAATTCAGGTTTTTCTGGTGGAAAATTTGGGGTTTTTTGTGATAAATTCGGGGTTTTTGGTGGAAAATTTGGGGTTTTTTTGTGGAAAATTTGGGGTTTTTTGGTGGAAAATTTGGGGTTTTTTGGTGGAAAATTTGGGGTTTTTTTTGTGGAAAATTCGGGGTTTTTCTGGTGGAAAATTTGGGGTTTTTTGGTGGAAAATTTAGGGTTTTTCTGGTGGAAAATTTGGGGCATTTTAGTGGAAAATTTGGGGTTTTTCTGGTGGAAAAATTAGGGTTTTTTTGTGGAAAATCCAGTGGTTTTCGGTGGAAAATTCAGGGTTTTTTGGTGAAAAATTCAGGGTTTTTTGGTGGAAAATTTGGGGTTTTTTTGTGGAAAATTCAGGGTTTTTTGGTGAAAAATTTGGGGTTTTTTGTGGAAAATGGGGTTTTTTTGTGGAAAATCCGGGGTTTTTCTGGTGGAAAATGTGGGGTTTTTTTGTGGTAAATTCGGGGTTTTTTGGTGGAAAATTTGGGGTTTTTTTGTGGTAAATTTGGGGGTTTTTGGTGGAAAATTTGGGGTTTTTTTGTGGAAAATTTGGGGTTTTTTGGTGCAAAATTTGGGGTTTTTCTGGTGGAAAATTTGGGGTTTTTTTGTCGAACGTTTGGCATCGTTTGGGGATAATTTTGAATTTTATTTCAACTTTTTGTTGATTTTACGGGAATTGCACGGGGATTTTTTTGGTGAAAATCCGGGGAATTTCGAGGCATTTTTGGAATGGAATTTCAGGCAATGTTTGGAAATTTTGGGGAATTTTTAGGGGAATTGTGAAAATTCTGCGAATTGAATTTTGGGGAATTTCTGGGATTTTTGAGAATGGAACCTTTTGGAATTTTTGGGGGAAATCCTTGGGAATTCCCAAAAATATCCCCCCAAAAACTGCTGGGAAATTTCAGGATTTTGGAATTTTTGGCAATGGAATTTGTGAGGGTTTATTTTGGATTTTTTTGGCAATTTTGGAGCATCTTTTGGGGATTATTTGGGAAATTTTTGGGGAAAGGAATTCTGGGACGTAAAGAATTTTTTGGAATTTTAGGAATTTTGGGGAATAAAATTTTTGAGACTTTTTTTTTTGGGGGGGGATGGAATTTTAGGGAATTTTTTGGGTTGTTGAGAATGAAATTTTGAGAATATTTTTGGGAGTGAAATTTCGGAGAATTTTGAGAATATTTTTGGGAATGAAATTTCTGAGAATTTTGAGAATATTTTTGGGAATGAAATTTCTGAGAATTTTGAGAATATTTTTGGGAGTGAAATTTCTGAGAATTTTGAGAATATTTTTGGGAGTGAAATTTCGGAGAATTTTGAGAATATTTTTGGGAGTGAAATTTCGGAGAATTTTGAGAATATTTTTGGGAATGAAATTTCGGAGAATTTTGAGAATATTTTTGGGACTTGGCTCTGGAGTTGCTGGAATTGCCAGGCCGGGGTTGGGAACCCCCAAATGCAGCTCAGGCAAGGCTGGGAAAAGGAAAATTGGGGAATTTTGGGAATTCTGGGTGGTTTTCAGAACGTAAGGGAATTTTTCTATGAATTTTTGGGAATTTTTGGGATTTTTATATGAATTTTTGGGGCATTTTTGGGATTTTTGTATGAATTTTTGGGGAATTTTTGGGATTTTTGTATGAATTTTTGGGGTATTTTTGGGATTTTTGTATGAATTTTTGGGGAATTTTTGGGATTTTTTATATGAATTTTTGGGGAATTTTTGGGATTTTTATATGAATTTTTGGGGAATTTTTGGGGATTTTTATATGAATTTTTTGGGAATTTTTGGGACTTTTAATATGAATTTTTGGGGCATTTTTGGGATTTTTGTATGAATTTTTGGGGAATTTTTGGGACTTTTTATATGAATTTTTGGGGCATTTTTGGGATTTTTTATATGAATTCTTGGGGCATTTTTGGGATTTTTGTATGAATTTTTGGGGAATTTATGGGATTTTTGTATGATTTTTGGGGGAATTTTTGGGATTTTTGTATGAATTTTTGGGGATTTTTAGGGAATTTTTTGGGGAGAATTTTTGGGGACTTTTGTGATTTTAGGAAATTTTGGGAATGTGGGAGATTTTGGGAAAATTCAAGGAATTTTTGGAATGAAACTTTTGGGAAATTTTGAGGCATTTTTTTGAACGGAATTTTGGGGAAATTTTCGGGAATTAGAATTTTGGGATTTTTGAGAAGGGAATTTTGGTTTTTTTTTTTTTTTTTGGAATTTCTTTGAAAGTTTTTAGGGAATTTTTTGGGGGATTATGGGGAGTTTTTGTATGAATTTTTGGGGAATTTATGGGATTTTTGTATGATTTTTGGGGGAATTTTTGGGATTTTTGTATGAATTTTTGGGGATTTTTAGGGAATTTTTTGGGGAGAATTTTTGGGGACTTTTGTGATTTTAGGAAATTTTGGGAATGTGGGAGATTTTGGGAAAATTCAAGGAATTTTTGGAATGGAACTTTTGGGAAATTTTGAGGCATTTTTTTGAATGGAATTTTGGGGCAATTTTGGGGAATTGGAATTTTGGGATTTTTGAGAAGGGAACTTTGTTTGTGTTTTTTTTTTTTTTATTTCTTTGGAAATTTTTAGGGAATTTTTTTGGGGAATTTTTTAGAAAGTTTTGGGGGATTTTTGGGAGTTTTTGGGAAGTGGCTGCGGAACACCAGGAACGGCCAGAACGGGGTCAGGGACACCCAAATCCAAACAGAGAGGGAAACTGGGAATGGCAGAGGGGGAATTGCCAAAAATTGGGGATTTTTTGGGAAAATTTGGGGGATTTTTGGTGGAAATTTGGGGGATTTTTTGTGAAAAATTTGGGATTTTTATGTGGAAAATTTGGGGTTTTTTTGGTCAAGTGTTTGGCATTTTTGGGGATAAGTTTGAATTTTATTTGAATTTCTTTAAGTTTTTTTTGTGAATTTTATGGGAATTTTATGGGAATTTTGGGGGAATTTTGGCAATGAAATTTTTGGGAAATTTTGAGGCATTTTTTTGAAATTGGGGAATTTTTGGGAATAGACTTTGGGGAACGATGAGAATTTTGCGAATTGAATTTTGGGGAATTTCTGGGATTTTTGAGAAGGGAATTTTGGGTATTTTTGGGGGAATTTTAGGGAATTTCTTGGGAATTTTGGGGGGGGGAATTTTTTTAGAAATTTCTTGGGAATTTTTGGGGAATTTTGGGGAGTTTTTGGGAACTGGCTCTGGATCAACGGCCAGAACGGGGTCAGGGACAGCGACAGCGACCTCAGGGAGAGCCGGGGGAAAAACGGGAAATTGGGAATGGCAGAGGGGGGGAAATTTGGGGATTTGGGGATTTTTGCAATTTTTTTCTGTGAATTTTTGGGGGAAATTGGCAGAAATGGGGGGGGGGGGGGGAATGAGGGAAATGAGGGAAAATTGAGGAAAAATTGAAGGAAATGGACAGAAATGGGGGGAAAATGGCAAAATGAGAAAATCGGGGGGAAATGGGGGAAATTGGGCAGAAATGGAGGGGAAACGGTGAAAATGGGGGGAAATGGGGGAAAATGGGGGGAAATGGGGGAAAATGGGGGAAATTGAAAAAATGGAGGAAAGTGGGGAAAAATTAGGGGAAAAATGGGAAAAATTGGGGAAAAATGGAAAAAAATGGGGGAAAGTGGGGAAAAAAAGGGGGGAAATGGGGAAAATTGGGAAAAAAGTGGGAGAAATGGGAAATGGGGAAATATGGAAATTTTGGGGGGAAATGGGGGGAAAAAGGGGGAAAAAAGTAGGGAAAAAATGGTAAAATTTGGGGAAAATGGGAAAAAAGGGGGAAAAAGGGGGAAAATGGGGGAAAATGGGGGAAAATGCAGGAAAATTGAAAAAAATTTCCAGAACAAATCCAACATTCCAAGCCCAAATCCCAATAAAACCTTGGATCACTCCGGAATCCTGGGCGAGGATCCCACCCCGTTCCCACCATTCCCATGTCCAGAATTCTGGGAATTTCAGGAATTTCAGGAGTTCCGGGAATTTCAGGAATTTTGGGGATTGCAGTCATTTTGTGAATTCCGGGGATTTAAGGAATTTTGGGAATTTTGGGAATTTTGGGAATTTTGGGAATTCCGGGAATTTTGAGAATTCTGGGGATTTCTGGAATTCCGGGAATTTGAGGAATTTCAGGAATTTGGGGAATTCTGGGAATTTCTGGAATTCCAGGAATTTTGGGAATTTTGGGAATTTGGGGAATTCCGGGGATTGGGGGAATTTTGGGAATTCCGGGGATTTGGGGATTTTAGGGAATTCCGGGAATTTTGAGAATTCTGGGGATTTCTGGAATTCTGGGAATTTTGGGAATTTCAGGAATTTGGGGGATTCTGGGAATTTCTGGGGATTTCTGGAATTTTGGGAATTTTGGAAATTCCGTGAATTTGGGGAATTGTGGGAATTTTGGGGATTTTTGGAATTTCGGGAATTCTGGGAATTTGGGGGATTTTGGGAATTTCTGGAATTTTGGGAATTCCGGTACCTGAGGGGGCTCTGGCGGCCGTGCTGGGCTGCAGGGGGGACACCCCGGTCACTCCGGCCACTCCTCCGGACACTCCAGACACTCCGGTCACCCCTCCGGACACTCCGGCCATTCCGGTCACTCCGGACACTCCGGACACTCCTCCGGACACTCCGGTCACTGATGACACCCCGGACACCCCGGTCACTCCGGTCACTCCTCCGGACACTCCGGTCACTCCGGACATTCCGGACACCCCGGACACGCCGGTCACTCCTCCGGTCACTCCGGTCACTCCTCCGGACACTCCGGTCACTCCGGACATTCCGGACACGCCGGTCACTCCTCCGGTCACTCCGGTCACTCCTCCGGTCATCCCGGTCACTCCGGTCACTCCGGGGTCGCTCCTGTCGGCGCCGCAGATCCCGGGAATCGGAGCTGGTTTGTCCAGGGAAGGCAGGAGCTGATCCAGCTGCTCCAGCTCGGCTGAGAACTGCGGGGAAAAGGGGAAAAGTCGGGGATTAGGTGGGGAAAATACTGGGGTAAACTGGGAAATTTCCCAAAAAAATGGGGAAAATCCTGGGCATTACCAGGACACATTCTGGGATTAGCAGGAAAAACCTCTGGGATCAAATTGGGAAAATTCTGGGATGAGGTGGGTAAAAAATTTAGGGATTAGGTGGGGAAAATATTGGGATCACACTGGGAAAATTCTGGGATACCGTGCAAAAAAAACTTGGGATCAAGTGGGAAAGATTCTGGGATCAGATGGGAAAAAATCCTGGAAAATTCTAGGATCATGTGGGAAAACATCTGAGGTCAGCTGGAAACAATCTCGGAATAAAGTGGGAAAAATTCTGGGATTAGCTGGGAAAAATCTTGGGATCAAACAGCAGAAATTCTGGGATAAGGTGGGAAAAATCCCAGAACAATATGGGGAAAATTCTGGGATCAGGCAGGAAAAACTTCTGGGATTAGCTGGGAAAAAGTCTGGGATTAGGTGGGGAAAATTCTGGGATAAAACTGGGAGAAGTCTGGGATGAGGCAGGAAAAAAATCTTGGGATTAGGTGGGAAAAATCCCAGCAAAAAATGAGCAAAATTCTGGGATCAGGTGGGAAAAAATTCTGGGATAAGGTGGGAAAAATCCCAGAAAAAACGAGGAAAATTCTGGGATCAGGCAGGAAAAACTTCTGGGATTAGCTGGGAAAAAGTCTGGGATTAGGTGGGGAAAATTCTGGGATAAAACTGGGAGAAGTCTGGGATGAGGCGGGAAAAAAATCTTGGGATTAGGTGGGAAAAATCCCAGGAAAAAAATGAGCAAAATTCCGGGATCAGGTGGGAAAAAATCTGCAATCAGGGAGTGCAGTGAGAGTCCCTGTAAAATCTCTGTATTGATAAGTGGCTCCCAGTCCTTGGCTGGGAATAGAATAACAACAGTGTGGGACGCTAGAAATGTGATAATAACAATAAAAATGCAACCATTGGTGACCCCGACGTGATTGAGACACGCAATAAGTGGCTCCCAGCTGTCCCAAACGAGCCACAGCTGCCAAGTCCTCGGCTGGGCAGCAGCTGCGGCTCGTGAAGGTCGCTGGGATAAAAAGGGCTGGGCTGAGAGCCCTGGGGGAGCCCCTGTGGAACCACGAGGAACTGCGCTGCAGAAAGGAACTGCGTGGCACAAAACCAGCAAGAAGGTTTGGGCTGTGGGAATAGAATAGCAACAGTGTGGGATGCTAGGAATGTGATAATAAAAATGCAACGATTGGTGACCCCGACATGATTGAGACATGTGGTAAGTGGGTCCCAGCTGTTCCAAATGAGCCACAGCTGCCAAATCCTCGGCTGGGCAGCAGCTACAGCTCGTGAAGGTCGCTGGGATAACAGGGCTGGGTCGAGGACGAGCCCCTGAGAAGCCACGAGGAACTGCACTGCAGACAAAACTGCGTGGCACAAAACCAGCGAGAAGGTTTGGGCTGTAGGAATAGAATAGCAACAGTGTGGGACGCTAGAAATGTGATAGTAACAACAAGATAACAACCATTGGTGACCCCGACGTGATTGAGACACGCGATAAGTGGCTTCCAGCTATTCCAAACGAGCCACAGCTGCCAAGTCCTTGGCTCGGCAGCAGCTACAGCTCGTGAAGATAGCTGAGATAAGAAGGGCTGGGTCGAGGACAAGCCCCTGAGAAGCCACGAGGAACTGCGCTGCAGAGAGGAACTGCGTGGCAGAAAACCAGCAAGAAGGTTTGGGCTGTAGGAATAGAATAACAACAGTGTGGGACGCTAGGAATGTGATAGTAACAATAAAAATGCAACGATTGGTGACCCCGACGTGATTGAGACACGCAATAAGTGGCTCCCAGCTGTTCCAAACGAGCCACAGCTGCCAAGTCCTCGGCTGGGCAGCAGCTGCGGCTCGTGAAGGTCGCTGGGATAAAAAGGGCTGGGCTGAGAGCCCTGGGGGAGCCCCTGTGGAACCACGAGGAGCTGCGCTGCAGAGAGGAACTGCGTGGCACAAAACCAGCGAGAAGGTTTGGGCTGTAGGAATAGAATAACAACAGTGTGGGACGCTAGAAAGGTGATAATAAAAATGCAACGATTGGTGACCCCGACGTGATTGAGACATGTGGTAAGTGGGTCCCAGCTGTTCCAAATGAGCCACAGCTGCCAAATCCTCGGCTGGGCAGCAGCTACAGCTCGTGAAGGTCGCTGGGATAACAGGGCTGGGTCGAGGACGAGCCCCTGAGAAGCCACGAGGAGCTGCACTGCACAGAGGAACTGCGTGGCACAAAACCAGCGAGAAGGTTTGGGCTGTAGGAATAGAATAACAACAGTGTGGGACGCTAGAAATGTGATAGTAACAACAAGATAACAACGATTGGTGACCCCGACGTGATTGACACACGCAATAAGTGGCTCCCAGCTGTTCCAAACGAGCCACAGCTGCCAAGTCCTCGGCTGGGCAGCAGCTGCGGCTCGTGAAGGTCGCTGGGATAAAAAGGGCTGGGCTGAGAGCCCTGGGGGAGCCCCTGTGGAACCACGAGGAACTGCGCTGCAGAGAGGAACTGCGTGGCACAAAACCAGCGAGAAGGTTTGGGCTGTGGGAATAGAATAGCAACAGTGTGGGACTCTAGAAATGTGATAATAAAAATGCAATGATTGGTGACCCCGACGTGATTGAGACGTGGTAAGTGGGTCCCAGCTGTTCCAAATGAGCCACAGCTGCCAAGTCCTTGGCTGGGCAGCAGCTACAGCTCGTGAAGGTCGCTGGGATAACAGGGCTGGGTCGAGGACGAGCCCCTGAGAAGCCACAAGGAGCTGCGCTGCAGAGAGGAACTGCGTGGCAGAAAACCAGCAAGAAGGTTTGGGCTGTAGGAATAGAATAACAACAGTGTGGGACGCTAGGAATGTGATAGTAACAACAAGATAACGAGTGGTGACCCTGACGTGATTGAGACACGCAGTAAGAGGCTCCCAGCTGTCCCAAACGAGCCACAGCTGCCAAGTCCTTGGCTGGGCAGCAGCTACAGCTCGTGAAGATAGCTGAGATAAGAAGGGGTGGGTCGAGGACAAGCCCCTGAGAAGCCACGAGGAACTGCGCTGCAGAGAGGAACTGCGTGGCAGAAAACCAGCAAGAAGGTTTGGGCTGTAGGAATAGAATAACAACAGTGTGGGACGCTAGAAAGGTGATAATAACAATAAAAATGCAACCATTGGTGACCCCGACGTGATTGAGACACGCAATAAGTGGCTCCCAGCTGTCCCAAACGAGCCACAGCTGCCAAGTCCTCGGCTGGGCAGCAGCTGCGGCTCGTGAAGGTCGCTGGGATAAAAAGGGCTGGGCTGAGAGCCCTGGGGGAGCCCCTGTGGAACCACGAGGAACTGCGCTGCAGAGAGGAACTGCGTGGCACAAAACCAGCGAGAAGGTTTGGGCTGTAGGAATAGAATAACAACAGTGTGGGACGCTAGAAATGTGATAATAAAAATGCAACGATTGGTGACCCCGACGTGATTGAGACATGTGGTAAGTGGGTCCCAGCTGTTCCAAATGAGCCACAGCTGCCAAATCCTCGGCTGGGCAGCAGCTACAGCTCGTGAAGGTCGCTGGGATAACAGGGCTGGGTCGAGGACGAGCCCCTGAGAAGCCACAAGGAGCTGCGCTGCAGAGAGGAACTGCGTGGCACAAAACCAGCGAGAAGGTTTGGGCTGTAGGAATAGAATAACAACAGTGTGGGACGCTAGGAATGTGATAGTAACAACAAGATAACGAGTGGTGACCCCGACGTGATTGAGACACGCAGTAAGAGGCTCCCAGCTGTCCCAAACGAGCCACAGCTGCCAAGTCCTTGGCTGGGCAGCAGCTACAGCTCGTGAAGATAGCTGAGATAAGAAGGGGTGGGTTGAGGACAAGCCCCTGAGAAGCCACGAGGAACTGCGCTGCAGAGAGGAACTGCGTGGCACAAAACCAGCAAGAAGGTTTGGGCTGTAGGAATAGAATAACAACAGTGTGGGACGCTAGAAAGGTGATAATAACAATAAAAATGCAACCATTGGTGACCCCGACGTGATTGAGACACGCAATAAGTGGCTCCCAGCTGTTCCAAACGAGCCACAGCTGCCAAGTCCTCGGCTGGGCAGCAGCTGCGGCTCGTGAAGGTCGCTGGGATAAAAAGGGCTGGGCTGAGAGCCCTGGGGGAGCCCCTGTGGAACCACGAGGAACTGCGCTGCAGAGAGGAACTGCGTGGCACAAAACCAGCGAGAAGGTTTGGGCTGTAGGAATAGAATAGCAACAGTGTGGGACGCTAGAAATGTGATAATAAAAATGCAACGATTGGTGACCCCGACGTGATTGAGACATGTGGTAAGTGGGTCCCAGCTGTTCCAAATGAGCCACAGCTGCCAAATCCTCGGCTGGGCAGCAGCTACAGCTCGTGAAGCTCGCTGGGATAACAGGGCTGGGTCGAGGACGAGCCCCTGAGAAGCCACGAGGAGCTGCACTGCAGAGAGGAACTGCGTGGCACAAAACCAGCGAGAAGGTTTGGGCTGTGGGAATAGAATAACAACAGTGTGGGATGCTAGGAATGTGATAGTAACAACAAGATAACAATGATTGGTGACCCCGACGTGATTGACACACGCGATAAGTGGCTCCCAGCTATTCCAAACGAGCCACAGCTGCCAAGTCCTTGGCTGGGCAGCAGCTGCGGCTCGTGAAGGTCGCTGGGATAACAGGGCTGGGTCGAGGACGAGCCCCTGAGAAGCCACGAGGAACTGCGCTGCAGACAAAACTGCGTGGCACAAAACCAGCGAGAAGGTTTGGGCTGTGGGAATAGAATAACAACAGTGTGGGACGCTAGAAATGTGATAATAACAACAAGAATGCAACAAGGTAGGGAAAAAAGTCTGGGATTGGCTGGGAAAAATCTTGGGATCAGGTTGGAAAAAGTCTGGGAGAAAGCAGGAAATATTCTGGGATTAGGTGGGGAAACATGCCAGAAAAAAAATAGGAAAAATTTTGGGATCAGGTGGGAAAAAGTCTGGGAGAAAGCAGGAAATATTCTGGGATTAGGTGGGGAAACATGCCAGAAAAAAAAAAAATGGGAAAAATCTTAGGATCAGGTGGAAAAAAAATCGGGGATATGGCAGGAAAAAATCTTAGGATTGAGTGGGAAAAATCCCAGAAAAAAAAAATGGGAAAAATCTTGAGATCAGGTGGGAAAAAGTCTGGGATTTGCTGGGAAAAAAGTCTGGGATTAGCTGGGAAAAATTTTGGGATCAGGTGGGAAAAAGTCTGGGAGAAAGCAGGAAATATTCTGGGATTAGGAGGGGAAACATGCCAGAAAAAAAATAGGAAAAATCTTGGGATCAGGTGGAAAAAAATCGGGGATGTGGCAGGAAAAAAATCTTAGGATTGAGTGGGAAAAATCCCAGAAAAAAAAAATGGGAAAAATCTTGAGATCAGGTGGGAAAAAGTCTGGGATTTGCTGGGAAAAAAGATCTGGGATTGGCTGGGAAAAATTTTGGGATCAGGTGGGAAAAAGTCTGGGAGAAAGCAGGAAATATTCTGGGATTAGGAGGGGAAACATGCCAGAAAAAAAAATGGGAAAAATCTTGGGATCGGGTGGGGAAAAGTCTGGGATTTGCTGGGAAAGAAGATCTGGGATTATCTGGGAAAAATTTTGGGAACAGGTGGAAAAAGGTCTGGGAGAAAGCAGGAAATATTCTGGGATTCGGTGGGCAAAAATGCCAGAAAAAAAATGGGAAAAAATCTTGGGATTGGGTGGGGAAAAGTCTGGGAGAAAGCAGGAAATATTCTGGGATTCGGTGGGGAAAACGCCAGGAAAAAAAAATGGGAAAAATCTTGGGATTGGGTGGGGAAAAGTTTGGGAGAAAGCAGGAAATATTCTGGGATTCAGTGGGCAAACATGCCAGAAAAAAAAATGGGAAAAGTCTTGGGATCGGGTGGGGAAAAGTCTGGGAGAAAGCAGGAAATATTCTGGGATTAGGTGGGGAAAATGCCAGGAAAAAAAAATGGGAAAAATCTTGGGATCGGGTGGGAAAAAGTCTGGGGTTAGCTGGGAAAAAAGTCTGGGGTTAGCTGGGAAAAATATCGGATCAGGTGGGAAAAAATGTGGGATATGGCAGGGAAAAAATCTTAGGATCGGGTGGGAAAAATCCCAGAAAAACAGTGGGAAAAATCTGGGGATCAGATGGGAAAAATTCTGGGATCGACCGGGAAAAATTCTCAAATCCGCTGGGAAAAATCTCAGGATTGGTCGGGAAAAATTTTGGGATCAAACAGGAAAAATTCTGGGACCAGGTGGTAAAAATTCTGGGAGAAGGCAGGAAAAAATTCTGGGATCAAATCGGGAAAAAGTCTGGAATACACTGGGAAAAATCTGGGATAAGGCAGGAAAAAACTTGGCATCAGGTGGGAAGAAATCTGGGATCAGCCAAGGAGAATCCTGGAACAAACTGGGAAAAATTCTGGGATCAGGTGAGAAAAAATTCTGGGAGAAGGCAGGAAAAATTCTGGGACCAACTGGGAAAAATATTGGGATCGGTCAGGAAAAATTCTAGGATCGGCTGGGAAAAAATCTGGAATAAACTGGGAATATTCTGGGATAAGGCAAGAAAAAATTTTGGGATCAAGTGGGAAAAAACCTGGGATAAGGTGGGGAAAATCCCAGGAAAAAAATGGGAAAAATTCTGGAATCAGGTGGGAAAAAATTCTGGGAGAAGGCAGGAAAAATTCTGGGAAAAATCTTGGAATCAGGTGGGAAAACTCTGCACAAAGTGGGAAAATTCTGGGATCAAACAGGAAAAACCCTGGGATTAGCTGGGGAAAATCTCAGGATCAAACAGGAAAAATTCTGGGATTAACTGGGAAAAATATGGGAATAAACTGGGAAAAATTCTGGAGTAAACTGGGAAAATCCTGGGATAAGGCAGGAGAAAATCTTGGGATCAGATGGGAAAAATTCTGGGATCAGGTGGGAAAAATCCCAGAAAAAAATGGGGGAAATTCTGCGATTAACCAGGAAAAATCTTGGGATTCCACAGGAATAGGAAGCAAAAATCCAGGAGAATTCCCAGAAAATCTTTGGGAACATCTAAGGAAATCCTGGAGAACCTCAAGATCTTGGGATTGGAATGGGATCGAATTTCCACAAATCCACCCAAACCATTCCAGAACTTTGGCATTCCATGGGAATGAAAAACAAAATAATGGAGAATTCCTGGAAAATCCTTGGGAATGTCCAAGGAAATCTTGGAGAACCTCAAGATCTTGGAATTAGGATTAGGATGGGATCGAATTTCCACAAATCCACACAAACCATTCCAGAACTTTGGCATTCCAAGGGAAACCAAATCCAGAAGAATTCCTCAAAAATATCTGGGAATGTCCATGGAAATCCTGGAATTACGGGATTGGAGCAGGATGGGATCGAAGCTCCACAAATCCCACCCAAACCATTCCAGAACCTCAGGATTCCATGGGAATGAAAGACAAAAATCCAGGAGAATTCCCAGAAAATCTTTGGGAACATCTAAGGAAATCCTGGAGAACCTCAAGATCTTGGGATTGGAATGGGATCGAATCTCCACAAATCCACCCAAACCATTCCAGAACTTTGGCATTCCATGGGAATGAAAAACAAAATAATGGAGAATTCCTGGAAAATCCTTGGGAATGTCCAAGGAAATCTTGGAGAACCTCAAGATCTTGGAATTAGGATTAAGATGGGATCAAATCTCCACAAATCCACCCAAACCATTCCAGAACTTTGGCATTCCATGGGAATGAAAAACAAAATAATGGAGAATTCCTGGAAAATCCTTGGGAATGTCCAAGGAAATCTTGGAGAACCTCAAGATCTTGGAATTAGGATTAAGATGGGATCAAATCTCCACAAATCCACCCAAACCATTCCAGAACTTTGGCATTCCAAGGGAAACCAAATCCAGAAGAATTCCTCAAAAATATCTGGGAATGTCCATGGAAATCCTGGAATTACGGGATTGGAGCAGGATGGGATCGAAGCTCCACAAATCCCACCCAAACCATTCCAGAACCTCAGGATTCCATGGGAATGAAAAACAAAATCCAGGAGAATTCCCAGAAAATCTTTGGGAACATCTAAGGAAATCCTGGAGAACCTCAAGATCTTGGGATTGGAATGGGATCGAATCTCCACAAATCCACACAAACCATTCCAGAACTTCAGGATTCCATGGGAATGAAAAACAAAATAATGGAGAATTCCTGGAAAATCCTTGGGAATGTCCAAGGAAATCTTGGAGAACCTCAAGATCTTGGAATTAGGATTAAGATGGGATCAAATCTCCACAAATCCACCCAAACCATTCCAGAACTTTGGCATTCCATGGGAATGAAAAACAAAATAATGGAGAATTCCTGGAAAATCCTTGGGAATGTCCAAGGAAATCTTGGAGAACCTCAAGATCTTGGAATTAGGATTAAGATGGGATCAAATCTCCACAAATCCACCCAAACCATTCCAGAACTTTGGCATTCCATGGGAATGAAAAACAAAATAATGGAGAATTCCTGGAAAATCCTTGGGAATGTCCAAGGAAATCTTGGAGAACCTCAAGATCTTGGAATTAGGATTAGGATGGGATCGAATTTCCACAAATCCACACAAACCATTCCAGAACTTCAGGATTCCATGGGAAACCAAATCCAGAAGAATTCCTCAAAAATATCTGGGAATGTCCATGGAAATCCTGGAATTACGGGATTGGAGCAGGATGGGATCGAAGCTCCACAAATCCCACCCAAACCATTCCAGAACCTCAGGATTCCATGGGAATGAAAATCAAAATCCAGGAGAATTCCCAGAAAATCCCTGGCAATGTCCAAGGAAATCTTGGAGCACCACAAGATCTCAGGATTGGAATGGGATGGAATTGAGTCTCCACAAATCCCACCCAAGCCATTCCAAAAGAAAAATTCCCAAAGAAAATCCAGCATTCCTTGGGACCTCCACTCAATCCCAACTCCTGGATCCCAAGAAAATCTTGGATCACCTCAGGATCTTGGGATTGGATCAAGATGGGATCAAATCTCCACAAATCCCACCCAAACCATTCCAGAACTTTGGCGTTCAGTGGGAAACCAAATCCAGAAGAATTCCTCAAAAATATTTGGGAACATCCAAGGAAGTCTTGGAGAACCTCAAGATCTGGGATGAGATGGGATGGGATGGGATGGGATGGGATGGGATGGGATGATATCTCCACAAATCCCACCCAAACCATTCCAGAACTCCAAAATCCCACGGGAACGTGAAACCAAACCCCAGAAAACTCCCAGAAAACCTCAACCCCACCCACCTGTCCCGGTGCCTCCATCTTGACCTCATCCCCGGCTGGAATTTTGGGAACGCCGGCGGGCGGGGCCGGACACGCCTCCGCGGCCTCTCCCTTCTCCACCTTGACCTTGACGTCGTCCAGGCTGATCCCCGCTGCCGCCGCGCCCGTCTCCTTCTCGTCCTTGTCCAGCAGGTACCGCAGCAGCTGGTGGTCCTTGCTCTCCTTCTTCTTCTCCGCCTCCGCCATCCCGCAGTTCCCACCGCCGCAATTCCCACCGCCGCAGTTCCCAACGCCGCAATTCCCAACGCCGGAATTCTCCTTCTTGTCGGGCTCGGCGGCGTCGGAGGGGCTGCCCTCCTGCAGCAGCCGGTGCAGGATCTTGTGCCGCTCCGTGAGCGAGCTGTGCGACGACGGGCACGACGGAGCCGGCGCGGAATTCCCGGGAATGCCGGCGCACGCCAAGGAATCCTTGGAGCTGGTGTCGGCGTCGTGGTGGTGCCGCAGCTGCTGCTCGGCCGTGCTGGCCAGCAGCTGCACCAGCCGGTGGCTCGTGCCTTGGGGACACTTCCCGCCGCCGCCGCCGCCGCCGCCGCCGCCGCTGGCCGCGCTGCCGTCCCCGCCGCCCTCGGATCCGTGCGGAATTCCCGGCTCCGAGGCTTTGTCGGCTCCGCTGCTCTCCTGGATCACGGCGGAGGCGTCCTTGGCGTCGCCCTTGGCGCGGCCGGGGGAGCTCTGGGAGCTCGGCTGCCTCAGGAACGCCGCATTGGCCGGAGGCGAGTTGGGAAAAGGTCGGGAATTCCCCGACGACGAGGACGACGATGAGGATGAAGCCGGGGAGTGCACGGCCGGCGAGAAGGGAGCTCTGGATCTGGGAATCAAGCCGGGACTCCCTCGGTGCCGGAACGGCGCCGGCACTCCGGGGCTGCTCATGGGGGAGCCGCCGTGGGACAACGGGTGGGGATTCCCGGCGCTTTGGCTTAAGGCAACGCCGGATCCCAGAGGGTTCCCGAAGTTCCCGGGGTGGGGGGAGCCGTTGGACGCAGGGAGGGAGGGCGGCAGCGCCATCCCCGGCGCCGGGGCAACGTTGGGGTTCACCCTGGCAAGGGCCAGGCCCGGGGCGGGGGCGTCCTGGGGGGACAGAATTCCGTGGTCCCTGTGTGGGAAAATGTGGAAAAATCTGATTTTAGCTCGGTGCTGGTGGTCCTCAAAGATGTTCTGCCAGCGGGAATTCCAAAAATTCCATGCTGGGAATTCCGGCTGCTCCGAGGCTTTCTAAGGGTTTGGAATTCCCAAATCCTGCTCTGATGGCAGGAAGGATCCCAAGAATTCCCTGCTCGGAATTCCGGCTGCTCCAACCCTGGATTTGGGCCTGGAATTCCCAAATTCTGCTCTGATGGCAGAAAGGATCCCAAAAATTCCAATCCCAATCCTGATCCCAATCCTGATCCCAATCCCAATTCTAATCTCAATGACAATCCCAATTCCAGACCCAATCCCAATCCTAAACCTAATCCCAAGTCTAATCCCAATCCCAATTCCAATTCCAGTCTAAATCCTAATCCGAATCCCAATCCCAAAACCAATCCTAATTCCAATCCTAATCCTAATCCCAATTCCAATCCCCATTCCATTTCCAGCCCCAATCCCAAAACCAATCCCAATCCCATCCCAATTCCATCCCAATCCCAATCCTAATCCTAAACCTGATCCTAATTCCAATCCCAATCTCAATCCTGATCCCATTCCTAATCCTAATCCTAAACCTAATTCCAATCTCAAACCCAAAACCAATTTTAATCCCAATTCCAATCCCAATCCCCAAACCAATCCCAATCCTAATCCTAATTCCAAACCCAATCCCCATCTCAATCCCAATTCCAGTCCCAATCCCAAAACCAATCCCAATTGTAATCCTAATTCCAATTCTATTTCCAATCCTAATCCCAATCCCAATCCTAATCCTAATTCCAATTCTAATCCCAATCCTAATCCCAATCCCAATCCTAATTACAATCCCAGTCCCAATCCCGGTCCCAATCCCCATCCTAATTCCAATTCCAATCCCAATCTCAATCCCAAAACCAATTATAATCCAACTTCCAATCCCAAAACCAATCTCAGTCCCAATCCCAATCCCAATCCAATCTCAATCCCAATCCCAATCCAGCACCGAGGACCCAGGGAAGTTGAGGCCATATTTCCAGGAATAATTCCTCACCCAGAGCGCGAAAACCCCTGGAAAAATTTCCCTTAGAAAACACCAAAACTCCCAAAACCTCCAGAACTCCAGGAAAAACTCAAAAGTGGGAATAAAAGAACGGAAAAATTCCCAAAAATGTGGAAAAACCCAGGGTGGGATCAGCGCCCGGAGCTTCATCCCTGCCCCATCTGGGTGATTCCTGGCACCGATCCCAGCCGGAATTCCGAGGAATTCCATGGAATTCTGAGGGATTTGGTGGAAATTCCGAGGAATTCCGAGGGATTGCCGGGAGCTCCGTACCTCTCGATGACGTGGATGCCCATGATGAAGGGCTGCAGCTCCGGGCTCGAGGGGTAGCAGAGCTTGCACTTGGTGTGGGCGCTCAGCACGGAGCCATCGCTCAGCGTGAAGCGGTACGAGGGGCTGAAGGCCGTGCCCCGCGTCATCACTGGGGAAAAACACACACAATTCCAGGGAAAAATATGGGAAAAGCTGGGAAAATGCTGAGAAAATCCAAAAAAAATCCCCCAGAAAATCCTAAAAATGGGAATAACAATAAGGGAGGATCAGCACGGAGCCATCTCTCGGCGTGAGGGGGATGAGGGGCTCAAGGCCGTGCCAGGGCCCTGCCCCATCTCTGACGAGGAAAACACTGAATTCCAGGGAAAATAATGGAAAAATCCCAAGAAAATCCTGACAAAATCCCAATCCAATCCCAAAAACCTCAAATCAATTCCAATTTGATCCCAAAAACCTCAACAGGGCCCAGGCAGGATCAGCACAGAGCCATCTCTCAGTGTGAGAGGGACAAGGGGCGGAGGGCGGTACTGGAGTCATCACTGAGGGGAAAAACACTGAATTACAGGAAAATTCTGGGAAAAGTCTTGTTAAAATCCTGAAAAAATCCCAATCCAGTCCAAAAAAACACAATTCAATGAAAATCTAATCCCAAAAATCCCAACAGGGCCCAGGGAGGGTCAGCACGGAGCCATCACTCAGCGTGAAGCGGTACGAGGGGCTGAGGGCCCTGCTGGGGTCATCGCTGAGGGGAAAAACACTGAATTCCAGGGAAAAACATAGAAAAATTCTGAGAAAATCAAGGGAAAATCTACATCTAGTCCCAAAACCCCTAATTCAATGGAATTCTGATCCCAAAAACCACAACAGGGCCCAGGCAGGATTAGCACGGAGCTGTCGCTCAGTGTGAGGGGGACAAGGGGCGGAGAGCTGTGCTGGGGTCATCACTGAGGGAAAAAATACTGAATTCCAGGAAAATCCTGGGAAAAATCTCATTAAAATCCTGACAAAATCCCAAGAAAAACCTAAAAACCCCAATTCAATGAAAATCTAAACCCAAAAACCCCAATAGTGCACGGGGAGGATCAGCACGCAGCTGTCCCTCAGTGTGAAAGGATGAGGGCCTGAGGGAGGTGCTGGGGTCATCACTGAGAGGAAAAAACACAGAATTCCAGGAAATTTCTGGGACAATACTGAGAAAATCCAAAATAAATCCAAATTCAATCCCAAAAACCCCAATTCAATGAAAATCTAATCCCAAAAAGCCCCAACAGGGCCAGGGAGGATCAGCACGGAGCTGTCCTTCAGCGTGAAAGGGGTGAGGGCCTGAGGGCAGTGCCGGGGTCAACACTGCGGGAAAAGACACTGAATTGCAGGAAAATCCCAAGAAATTCTCAAGAAAATCCTGAGAATATCCCAATCCAATTAAAAATAAAACAATTCAATAAAAATCTAATCCCAAAAACCCCAACAGGCCAGGGAAGATCAGCACAGAGCTGTCCCTCAGCGTGAAGGGGATGAGGGCCTGAGGGCTGTGCGCCACTTCATCACTGAGGGAAAAACCACTGAATTCCATGGATAATTGTGCAAAAATTCAAAAAATCTCCATGAAGATTGTGAGAAAATCCCAAGAAAATCCTAAAAATCGTGATAGAATCCAGGGAGGATCAGCACAGACCCATTGCTCAGCCTGAAGGGGACGCGGGCCCGAGGGCCAGGCCCCCACATCACCACTGAGGGAAAACCACTGAATTCCAAAAAAAAACCGTGGAAAAATCCCACAAAAATCCCTCAACAATCCCAAAACACCACCACCACTCACAAAAAACCATCTTACCATCATCACCTCCCCAAAACAAAAAACCCCAAACCCTCCCAAAACAAAACAATCCCACGCACCAAACCCGCCGCAACAAGGCCGCCATTTTGTCCTCCTCTTCCCAACCTGCAGTGGGAACAAACCCACCCCAAATCCGGGGATTTCCCCCGTTTTTCCTCAAGGATTTGATTCCCAGGAGGAAAAGGCAGCGGGTACCTTCCTGAAAGAGCTGCTTGGCGTAGGAGGGCTCGCGGCCCTGGGGCTGGAAGAAGGCGTAGATGCATTTCCGCACCAGATCCTCCCAGCCCGTCCGGCCGGCCGCGCGCAGAGAGCTCGTGTCGATGGAGATGATCTTTCCTGGGCGAAAAAAGGAGGATTTGGGGAGATTTGGGGGATTTGGGACGTTGGGAGTGATCAAAGGAATGGTTGGATGGAATGGGATTGAGGGTCTGTGGATGCCACCCCAAACAGTTTCTGGATTTTGGGATTAGGGATGGATCAAAATCCATCCAGAAGGATTTTTATGGGATTCAGAGATGGGAAAGGGAAGGTAGATCTCTCAGATTTCAAGGGAATTACCAAAATTCCTTCCCAGAGAGGAGCTGGGATGGGGATGGATCCAATGCCAGGCTGGGAGAGCTGGGAATGGAGGGAATTCCCTGGGAAAGGGGAAGTGGGACTGGGGAAGGAATTCTGGAATTCTCAGAGAATCCCTGGGAGCACTCAAGGAAAGCTTGGAGAATCCTGGAATTGGGACTGGATGGGACTGAATCTCCCCAAATCCCACCCAAACCGTTCCGGAATTCCACCACTCCCACCTCTCACCACTCCCACGACCCCCAGAGCCCCAAAATCCGGGGAATTCACCCCGAAATCCCGGGAATGTTTGGGACGTACCTGTGGTGTCCTGCTTGGTGACGAAGGACTCGGTGGGGGCGGGGGCGGCCGGGCGCGGCAACCTCCGGGCGATGCAGATCAGACACGACTGGAAATCTGGGAAAAACACCGGGAAAAACACCGGGAATGCCGGAACCGCCCCGGCTCTGAGCTCACGCCTCGCTCACGGGTCTCATTCCCTGCCCTGGAAGTGTCTCCCTGAGGAAACGGGATGGAATTCCCTGAAATTCACTGAGATGAGTTGACTGGGGGGGGTTAACTGGGGAGGGCTCTGGGGTAATAGAATGCCAGGGATTGTTGGGAGTTGCTCCTGGAACACCGAGATTTGGGCCTTCTGGGTGGGAGAGCCTGTGGGAATTGTGGGATTCATCCTGGGAACGTGGTGGGAAAAGAGGGATGGGAGAGTGAGGAGGGATCCAGCCCTGTCCCCAACCCCAATCCTGGGCCTGCATTCCCAGCCAATCCCAATCCCAATCCCCAGTCTCATCCCAGCCCATCCTGACTGTGCTCCATCCCAATCCTGATCCCAATCCCAATCCCATCTAATCCCCATCCCAATCTCAATCCAAATCCCATCTAATCCCAATCCCAATCCCAATCCCATCCCAATCCCAACGCAGCCCATCCTAACTCTGCTCCATCCCAATCCCAATCCCAATTCCCTCCAATCTGAATGCCATCTCATTTGAATCCCATCCTGTCCAATCCCAATCCCACACTGCATTCCCAACCCTAATCCTAATCCCAATTCCAATCCTTCTCCATTCCATCCCACCCCAAACTTAATCCTAATTCTGTTTTCACATCCCAATGCTATCCCAATCCCAATCCTGCTCCATCCTATCCCAGTCCCATCCCATCCCAACCTATCCCATCCCTGCTCTGCCGTCCAATCGCAATCATCCCACACTGCTATTCCATCCCAATCCCAATCCCATCCCAATCCCATTCCAATCCTGCATTCCCACCCCATCCCAATCCTGCACTGTCATCCGATTCCCCTCCTGCTCCATCCCAATCCCAATCCCAATCTCATCCCAATCCCAATTCTGTATTTCCATCCCATCCAATCCCAAACCTCATCCATTCTGCTCTCCCATCCATTCCCATTCCCAATCCCAATCCCAATCCCAATCTGCAATCCGATCCCACATCAATCCCAACCCCAATGCCCATCCTATCCATCCTAGTCCCAATCCAACCCTGCAATCCCATCCCACATCAATCCCAATCCCAATCCTCGTGCCATCCTTCCCAATCCCAATCCCAATCCCAAAATACCATTCCACATGAATCCCAATCCCAATCCCAATGCCATCCATCCTAATCCCAATCCCAATCCCAATCCCAATCCCAATCCCAATCCCAATCCCAATGCCTTCCATCCTAATTCCAATCCCAATCCCCATGCCAAATCCCAACCCCAATCCCCATCCTATCCATGCTGATCCCAATCCAATCCTGCAATCCCATCCCACATCAATCCCAATCCCAATCCTCCTGCCATCCTTCCCAATCCCAATCCCAAAATACCATTCCACATGAATCCCAATCCCAATGCCATCCTAATCCCAATCCCAATTCCAATCCCAATGCCTTCCATCCTAATTCCAATCCCAATCCCCATGCCAAATCTCAACCCCAATCCCCATCCTATCCATCCTGATCCCAATCCAATCCTGCAACCCCATCGCACATCAATCCCAATCTCAATACTCATATCATCCATCCTAATCCCAGTCCCAATCCCAACCCCAAATCCCAACCCCAATCCCAAATCCCCAAATCCCCAAATCCCCAAATCCCCAAATCCCAATCCCACCTTCTCCCTCCTGCTGGAAGGCGCAGGGTTGGCTGACGGTGAAGCACTGCATGGCCTCGTGGCGCTGCCCCAATTCCAACCTCAACCCCAATCCCACCCCAATCCCAATCCCAATCCCTAATTCCCAAATCCCAAATTCCCCAACCCCACCTTCTCCCTCCTCCTGGAAGGCGCGGGGCTGGCTGACGGTGAAGCACTGCATGGCCTCGTAGCGCTGCCGCAGCTCCGCCTGCTCCGCCCCGGCCTCGTCCGGCGGCCGCACCAGCATCCGGCACTGGAACGTGTGGCTGCCCCGGCGCGACGGCTCCTGCGGCCACGGAACCCCGTTCACTGCCGGGAAAAATGGGGAAAGAACGGGAATTTGGGATGTGGGAATTCCCAAAGATCCCCTGGATCTGGGGCTCCGCACCAGCATCCGGCACTGGAACGCGTGGCTGCCCCGGCGCGACGGCTCCTGCGGCCACGGAACCCCGTTCACTGAGGGGAAAAATGGGGGAAAAACGGGAATTTGGGATGTGGGAATTCCCAAAAATCCCCTGGATCTGGGGCTCCGCACCAGCATCCGGCACTGGAACGCGTGGCTGCCCCGGCGCGACGGCTCCTGCGGCCACGGAACCCCGTTCACTGAGGGGAAAAATGGGGGAAAAACGGGAATTTGGGATGTGGGAATTCCCAAAGATCCCCTGGATCTGGGGCTCCGCACCAGCATCCGGCACTGGAACGCGTGGCTGCCCCGGCGCGACGGCTCCTGCGGCCACGGAACCCCGTTCACTGAGGGGAAAAATGGGGGAAAAACGGGAATTTGGGATGTGGGAATTCCCAAAGATCCCCTGGATCTGGGGCTCCGCACCAGCATCCGGCACTGGAACGCGTGGCTGCCCCGGCGCGACGGCTCCTGCGGCCACGGAACCCCGTTCACTGAGGGGAAAAATGGGGGAAAAACGGGAATTTGGGATGTGGGAATTCCCAAAGATCCCCTGGATCTGGGGCTCCGCACCAGCATCCGGCACTGGAACGTGTGGCTGCCCCGGCGCGACGGCTCCTGCGGCCACGGAACCCCGTTCACTGCCGGGAAAAATGGGGAAAGAACGGGAATTTGGGATGTGGGAATTCCCAAAAATCCCCTGGATCTGGGGCTCCGCACCAGCATCCGGCACTGGAACGCGTGGCTGCCCCGGCGCGACGGCTCCTGCGGCCACGGAACCCCGTTCACTGAGGGGAAAAATGGGGGAAAAACGGGAATTTGGGATGTGGGAATTCCCAAAGATCCCCTGGATCTGGGGCTCCGCACCAGCATCCGGCACTGGAACGTGTGGCTGCCCCGGCGCGACGGCTCCTGCGGCCACGGAACCCCGTTCACTGCCGGGAAAAATGGGGAAAGAACGGGAATTTGGGATGTGGGAATTCCCAAAAATCCCCTGGATCTGGGGCTCCGCACCAGCATCCGGCACTGGAACGCGTGGCTGCCCCGGCGCGACGGCTCCTGCGGCCACGGAACCCCGTTCACTGCCGGGAAAAATGGGGAAAGAACGGGAATTTGGGATGTGGGAATTCCCAAAAATCCCCTGGATCTGGGGCTCCGCACCAGCATCCGGCACTGGAACGCGTGGCTGCCCCGGCGCGACGGCTCCTGCGGCCACGGAACCCCGTTCACTGAGGGGAAAAATGGGGGAAAAACGGGAATTTGGGATGTGGGAATTCCCAAAGATCCCCTGGATCTGGGGCTCCGCACCAGCATCCGGCACTGGAACGCGTGGCTGCCCCGGCGCGACGGCTCCTGCGGCCACGGAACCCCGTTCACTGAGGGGAAAAATGGGGGAAAAACGGGAATTTGGGATGTGGGAATTCCCAAAGATCCCCTGGATCTGGGGCTCCGCACCAGCATCCGGAACTGGAACGCGTGGCTGCCCCGGCGCGACGGCTCCTGCGGCCACGGAACCCCGTTCACTGAGGGGGAAAATAATGGGAATTGGGGATGTGGGGGTGATCCATAATCATGGAATTGTGGGATTCCCAAAGATCCCTGGGATTTGAGGAACCAGGCTGGGAAAAATCCAGCCAGAATTCCCAAAGGTCTCTGGGATTCGAGGAGCACAAATCCATTCAGAATACCCAAAGATCTCTGGGATTGAAGGAAATGAAAAAAAAAACTTTTGAAAATAACAGAGAAACAATAAATAAACCAAAACAGGAATTAAAATAAAATCTAAACGATGAAAAAATAACTAAAAATCAAACAAAATTGAAAGAAATAATAATAAAAATTAATAAATAAATAACAACGGAACAAAAAATAAATACAAAACAAAAATGGAAAAAATCGAAATAATTACAAAAAAAGAAAAAATAAAATGAAATAAAAAGTGAAGGAATTAAAAAGAATAAAAGTAAATTTTAAAAAAGTTGATGAAAATAAAACCACAAATAAACGCAAAAATAGAAATATAAATAGTAAATTAAACATAAAATAAAAATAAACACAGAAAAATAAAGTAAAATTTGAATAAAAATTAAAATTAAAATAAATTAAAATAAATAAAAAGAAAAAGAAAAAGAAAAAGGAAAAAACCTAAGTATTTTTTTCAAATTAATAAACCCCCCAATCCCAACATCTCCAGCCCCCACCCCCTCTCCCAATCCTTGTGTCCATTCCTGAATTTTCCCGAATTTTCCATGATTTTCCATTACTTTCCCAAAATTTGCTGAATTTTCTGGGATTTTCCCCTGGAGTTTTTGGGGATTTTCCCGTTGTGTCCGTACCGAGGGATTTGGGGAGCAGGTTCTTGACGAACTCGGCGTGGTCGCCCACGTGCAGGATGCTGTACACGCTGGAGTTCATCAGCTCCTCCTGCCCGTAGCCCAGGTACCCCGTCACGTTCTCCGACACGAACACGATGCGCCCCTCGCGGTTCACCACGAAAAAGAACCCGTCCAGGGCCTGGAACGAGGAAAAAATGGGAAAAAATTCCAAGGCTTTATCAAAAATATCTCAAAAATCGGAAATAATTCCAAGGTTTTATCCCAAATATCCCATCGCGTTCTCCGACACGAACACGATGCGCCCCTCGCGGTTCACCATGAAAAAGAACCCGTCCAGGGCCTGGAACGAGGAAAAAACGGGAAAAAATTCCAAGGCTTTATCAAAAATATCTCAAAAATCGGAAATAATTCCAAGGTTTTATCCCAAATATCCCATCGCGTTCTCCGACACGAACATGATCCGCCCCTCGCGGTTCACCACGAAGAAAAACCCGTCCAGGGCCTGGAATGAGGAAAAAACAGGAAAAAATTCCAAGGTTTTATCAAAAATATCTCAAAAATCGGAAATAATTCCAAGGTTTTATCCCAAATATCCCGTCGCGTTCTCCGACACGAACACGATCCGCCCCTCGCGGTTCACCACGAAGAAAAACCCGTCCAGGGCCTGGGAGGAGGGAAATGATTCAAAGATTTTGTCAAAAATAGCACAGAAATAGAAAAAAATCCCAAGGTTTTATCTCCAATATCACGAAAATGGGGAAGAACTCCAAGGTTTTGTCGCAAATATCCCGTCACGTTCTCCGCCGTGAACGCCACCCGGCCCTCGCGGTTCACCTCGACAAAGAACCCGCCCAGGGCCTGGAGTGGGAAGGGAATCCCAGAGGGGATCTCGGCAGGGGAGGAGAATGAAATTCCAGAGGGTGCTCCCAGAGCAGGGAGGAGATTCCACGGAAAACTCGGTGGGATCTTGAGCGCGGAGAAAATTCCACGGGAAACTGGGTGGAGTCTGGACCGTAGAGAAGGTTCCTTCAAAGCTTCATTGGAGCTCCGTTCTGGGAATTCCAGGATTCCAGCTGGGATCAAAGACTTGGGTCCTCAAATCCCAAAATTCCAGCTGGAATCCAAGATCCACCTTGGTCATTCCCATGGATTCGGGTCCTTGAGTGTGGAGAAGGTCCTGGCAAAGTTTGGCTGGGTTCCTGCTCTGGGAATTCCAGGATTCCATCTGGGATCAAAGATTTGGCTCCTCAAATCCCAAAATTCCAGTTGGGATCCAAGATCCACCTTGGTCATTCCCATGGATTCGGGTCCTTGAGTGTGGAGAAGGTTCCCTCAAAGTTTGGCTGGGTTCCTGCTCTGGGAATCCCAAAATTCCAGTTGGGATCCAAGATCCACCCTGGTCATTCCCATGGATTCGGGTCCTTGAGTGTGGAGAAGGTCCTGGCAAAGTTTGGCTGGGTTCCTGCTCTGGGAATTCCCGGATTCCAGCCAGCATCCAAGGTTTTGGTTCTCAAATCCCAAAATTCCAAGTGGGATCAAAGGCTCACCTTGTTTTTTCCTGGAATCCCAAGATTCCAGCTGGGATCCAAGATCCACCTTGGTCATTCCCATGGATTTGGGTCCCTGAGTGTGGAGAAGGTTCCCTCAAAGCTTGGCTGGTCTCCCGCTCTGGGAATTCCAGGATTCCAGCTGGGATCAAAGATTTGGGTCCTCAAATCCCAAAATTCCAGTTGGGATCCAAGATCCACCTTGGTCGTTCCCATGGATTCCCATGGATCTGAGTCCGTGAGTGAGAAGAAAGTTCTCTCAAAGCTTGGCTGGACTCCCGCTCTGGGAATTCCAGGATTCCAGCCGGGATCCAAGATCCACCCCGGTTTTTCCAATGGATTTGGGTCGTTGAGTGTGGAGAACGTTCCATGAAAAACTGGGTGGGATCCTGAGCGTGGACAGCATTCCATGAAGGTGTGGCTGGATTCCCACTCTGGGAATTCCGGGATTCCAGTTGGGATCCAAGATCCACCTTGGCCATTCCAAAGGATTCCCATGGGTTTGGCTCCTTGAGTGTGGAGAAGGTTCCCTCAAAGCTTGGCTGGGTTCCTGCTCTGGGATCTGCAGGGTTCCAGCCGGGATCCAAGATCCACCTTGGCCATTCCTGGATTTGAGTCCTCAGACCCCAGGAATCCAGGTGGGAACAAAGATTTCGGTCCTCAAATCCCAGGGTTCCAACTGGGTTCAAAGAGCCACCTTGACTTTTGCTGGAATCCCGAGATTCCACTTGGGATCCAAGATCCACCTTGGCCATTCCAAAGGATTCCCACGGGTTTGGCTCCTTGAGCGTGGAGAACATTCCATGGAAAAGGGGGTGAGGTCTCCAGTGTGGAGAAGGTTCTGGGCAAGTTCGGCTGGATTCCCACTCTGGGAATTCCAGGACTCCACTTGGGATCCAAGATCCACCTTGATCATTCCTGGATTTGAGCCTCCGGATTTGAGGATTCCACTCGGGACCCAAGGTCCACCTTGGTTTTTCCTAGTCCTGGTCCTGATCCTAATCCCAACCCTAATCCTAGTCCCAATCCCAACCCCTTTTCCTTTGGACCTCCCAGCTCCTGGAAAATCTCCCTTCCATTCCAACCCCATAAAAAACCTGCGACTGAAGCCCCAAATCCCAAAATCTAATCCCTAAAATCTGGGATTAAATCCCCAAAATCCAAAACCCAAGACTCGGGATCAAAGCTCCCAAACCAAACCCCATAAGAACCTGGGATTAAACCCCCTCAAACCCCCGGATTTGGCTCATTCCCATTTTCCCCCTCCCCATTCCAAATTTTCCCCAGGAATTCACATTCCCAGCCCAGATCCCGATCCTGATCCCAATCCTGATCCTAATCCCAAATAAACGCCATTCCTACTCCACACCCCGATCCTGATCCTGATCCTGATCCAAGTCTTGGTCCTAATCCTAACCACAGCCCCAATTAAAGCCCCCAGACCCCATAAAAACCTGGGATTAAAGCCCCAAATCCCAAAACCCAAATTCTAAAACCCAGCATTAAAACCCCAACACTACATAAACATGTGGGATTAAAGCCCCATAAAAACCTGGGATTAAAACCCCAAAACCCCATAAAAACCCGGGGTTAAAGCCCCGAATCCCAAAATCCAAACCCTAAAACCTGGGATTAAAACACTAAACCCCATAAAAACCCGGGATTAAAGCCCCGAATCCCCAAATCCAAACCCTAAAACCTGGGAATAAAACCCTAAACCCCGTAAGAACCTGGGATTAAAGCCCCGAATCCCAAAACCCAAATTCTAAAACCTGGGAATAAGAACCTGGGAATAAAACCCCCAAACCCCATAAAAACCCGGGATTAAAGCCCCCAAATCCCAAAATCCAAACCCTAAAACCTGGGAATAAAACCCTAAACCCCATAAAAACCTGGGATTAAAGCCCCGAATCCCAAAATCCAAACCCTAAAACCTGGGAATAAAACCCCCAAACCCCATAAAAACCTGGGATTAAAGCCCCAAATCCCAAAACCCAAATTCTAAAACCCAGCATTAAAACCCCAAAACTACATAAACATGTGGGATTAAAGCCCCATAAAAACCTGGGATTAAAACCCTAAACCCCATAAAAACCCGGGGTTAAAGCCCCGAATCCCAAAATCCAAACCCTAAAACCTGGGAATAAAACCCCCAAATCCCATAAAAACCTGGGATTAAAGCCCCAAATCCCCAAATCCAAACCCTAAAACCTGGGAATAAAACCCTAAACCCCATAAAAACCTGGGATTAAAGCCCCGAATCCCAAAACCCAAATTCTAAAACCCAGCATTAAAACCCCAAAACTACATAAACATGTGGGATTAAAGCCCCATAAAAACCTGGGATTAAAACCCCAAAACCCCATAAAAACCCGGGGTTAAAACCCCAAATCCCAAAATCCAAACCCTAAAACTCAGTAATAAAACCCCCAAACCCCATAAAAACCTGGGAATAAAGCCCCCAAATCCCAAAATCCAAACCCTAAAACCTGGGAATAAGAACCTGGGAATAAAACCCCCAAACCCCATAAAAACCTGGGATTAAAGCCCCAAAACTGGATTAAAGCCCCAAATCCCCAAATCCACATCCTAAAACCCAGGATCAAAACCCTGATCCTAAAACCCAAATCCTAAAACCAGGGATTAATGCCCCCAAATTCCATAAAAACCTGGGATTAAAATCCCATAAAAACCTGGGATTAAAGACACCAAACCCCAAAGAAGCCTGGGATCAAAACCCCATGAAAACCTGGGATTAAAGCCCCAAATCCCAAATTCCAAACCCTAAAACCTGGGAATAAAACCCCCAGACCCCATAAAAACCTGGGATTAAAGCCCCGAATCCCAAAACCCAAATTCTAAAACCCAGCATTAAAACCCCAAAACTACATAAACATGTGGGATTAAAGCCCCATAAAAACCTGGGATTAAAACCCCAAAACCCCATAAAAACCCGGGGTTAAAGCCCCGAATCCCAAAATCCAAACCCTAAAACTCAGTAATAAATCCCCCAAACCCCATAAAAATCTGGGATTAAAGCCCCCAAATCCCAAAATCCAAACCCTAAAACTCAGTATAAAATCCCCAAACCCCATAAAAACCTGGGATTAAAGCCCCAAATCCCCAAATCCAAACCCTAAAACCTGGGATTAAAACCCTAAACCCCCATAAGAACCTGGGATTAAAGCCCCAAATCCCAAAACCCAAATTCTAAAACCTGGGAATAAGAACCTGGGAATAAAACCCCCAAACCCCATAAAAACCCGGGGTTAAAGCCCCAAATCCCAAAACCCAAATTCTAAAACCCAGCATTAAAACCTCAAAACTACATAAACATGTGGGATTAAAGCCCCATAAAAACCTGGGATTAAAACCCCAAAACCCCATAAAAACCCGGGGTTAAAGCCCCAAATCCCCAAATCCAAACCCTAAAACCTGGGATTAAAACCCTAAACCCCATAAAAACCTGGGATTAAAGCCCCAAATCCCAAAACCCAAATTCTAAAACCTGGGAATAAGAACCTGGGAATAAAACCCCCAAACCCCATAAAAACCTGGGATTAAAGCCCCGAATCCCAAAATCCAAACCCTAAAACCTGGGAATAAAACACCCAAAACCCATAAAAACCTGGGATTAAAGTCCCAAATCCCAAAACCCAAATTCTAAAACCCAGCATTAAAACCCCAAAACTACATAAACATGTGGGATTAAAGCCCCATAAAAACCTGGGATTAAAACCCCAAAACCCCCATAAAAACCCGGGGTTAAAGCCCCGAATCCCAAAATCCAAACCCTAAAACTCAGTAATAAAACCCCCAAACCCCATAAAAACCTGGGATTAAAGCCCCCAAATCCCAAAATCCAAACCCTAAAACCTGGGAATAAAACCCCCAAACCCCATAAAAACCCGGGATTAAAGCCCCAAATCCCCAAATCCACATCCTAAAACCCGGGATTAAAACCCCGATCCTAAAATCCAAATCTTAAAACCAGGGATTAAAACCCCCAAACCCCATAAAAACCTGGGATTAAAATCCCATAAAAACCTGGGATTAAAGACACCAAACCCCAAAGAAGCCTGGGATCAAAACCCCATAAAAACCTGGGATTAAAGCCCCAAATCCCAAAGTCCAAACCCTAAAATCTGGGATTGAAACCCCCAAACTCCATAAAAATCCAGGATTGAAACCCCCAAACACCCTGGGAATAAAGTCCCATAAAAATCTTGGATTACAACCCCAAAACCCAGGATTAAAACCCCAAATCCCAAAATCCAAACCCTAAAACCTGGAAATAAAGCCCAAAATCCAAACTCGAAACCCCAGGATTAAAACCCCAAAACTACATAAAAACCTGGGATTAAAGCCCCAAAACCCCATAAAAACCTGGGATTAAAACCCCCAAACACCATAAAAACCTGGGATCAAAACACCATAAAAACCTTGGATTAAAACCCGGCATTAAAGCCCCAAATCCAAACCCTAAAACCTGGCACTAAAACCCCAGAACCCAGGAGTAATGCCCCAAACACCGACATTCCAACCCAAAAATCCAGGATTAAAACCCCCAAACCCCATAAAAACCTGGGATTAACCCCCCAAAACTGGATTAAAGCCCCAAATCCCAAAATCCACATCCTAAAACCCAGGATTAAAACCCCGATCCTAAAACCCAAATCCTAAAACCAGGGATTAATGCCCCCAAATTCCATAAAAACCTGGGATTAAAATCCCATAAAAACCTGGGATTAAAGACACCAAACCCCAAAGAAGCCTGGGATCAAAACCCCATGAAAACCTGGGATTAAAGCCCCAAATCCCAAATTCCAAACCCTAAAACCTGGGATTGAAACCCCCAAACTCCATAAAAATCCAGGATTGAAACCCCCAAACACCCTGGGAATAAAGTCCCATAAAAATCTTGGATTACAACCCCAAAACCCAGGATTAAAACCCCAAATCCCAAAATCCAAACCCTAAATCCTGGAATTAAAGCCCAAAATCCAAACTCGAAACCCCAGGATTAAAACCCCAAAACTACACAAAAACCTGGGATTAAAGCCCCAAAACCCCATAAAAACCTGGGATTAAAACCCCAGATACCATAAAAACCTGGGATCAAAACCACATAAAAACCTGGGATTAAAACCCCAAATCCCAAATTCCAAACCCTAAAATCTGGGATTGAAACCCCCAAACACCATAAAAACCTGGGATCAAAACCCCATAAAAACCTGGGATTAAAGCCCCAAATCCCAAATTCCAAACCCTAAAATCTGGGATTGAAACCCCCAAACTCCATAAAAACCTGGGATTAAAACCCCAAAACCCCATAAAAACCTGGGATTAAAACCCCAGATACCATAAAAACCTGGGATCAAAACCCCAAATTCCAAACCCTAAAATCTGGGATTAAAACCCCCAAACACCATAAAAACCTGGGATCAAAACCACATAAAAACCTGGGATTAAAGCCCCAAATCCCAAATTCCAAACCCTAAAACCTGGGAATAAAACCCCCAGACCCCATAAAAACCTGGGATTAAAGCCCCAAATCCCAAAACCCAAATTCTAAAACCCAGCATTAAAACCCCAAAACTACATAAACATGTGGGATTAAAGCCCCATAAAAACCTGGGATTAAAACCCTAAACCCCATAAAAACCCGGGGTTAAAGCCCCAAATCCCAAAATCCAAACCCTAAAACTCAGTAATAAATCCCCCAAACCCCATAAAAATCTGGGAGTAAAGCCCCCAAATCCCAAAATCCAAACCCTAAAACTCAGTATAAAATCCCCAAACCCCATAAAAACCCGGGATTAAAGCCCCAAATCCCCAAATCCAAACCCTAAAACCTGGGATTAAAACCCTAAACCCCCATAAGAACCTGGGATTAAAGCCCCAAATCCCAAAACCCAAATTCTAAAACCTGGGAATAAGAACCTGGGAATAAAACCCCCAAACCCCATAAAAACCTGGGATTAAAGCCCCGAATCCCCAAATCCAAACCCTAAAACCTGGGAATAAAACCCCCAAAACCCATAAAAACCTGGGATTAAAGCCCCAAATCCCAAAACCCAAATTCTAAAACCCAGCATTAAAACCCCAAAACTACATAATCATGTGGGATTAAAGCCCCATAAAAACCTGGGATTAAAACCCCAAAACCCCATAAAAACCCGGGGTTAAAGCCCCGAATCCCAAAATCCAAACCCTAAAACCTGGGAATAAAACCCCCAAACCCCATAAAAACCCGGGATTAAAGCCCCAAATCCCCAAATCCACATCCTAAAACCCGGGATTAAAACCCCGATCCTAAAATCCAAATCATAAAACCAGGGATTAAAACCCCCAAACCCCATAAAAACCTGGGATTAAAATCCCATAAAAACCTGGGATTAAAGACACCAAACCCCAAAGAAGCCTGGGATCAAAACCCCATGAAAACCTGGGATTAAAGCCCCAAATCCCAAAGTCCAAACCCTAAAATCTGGGATTGAAACCCCCAAACCCCATAAAAATCCAGGATTGAAACCCCCAAACACCCTGGGAATAAAGTCCCATAAAAATCTTGGATTACAACCCCAAAACCCAGGATTAAAACCCCAAATCCCAAAATCCAAACCCTAAAACCTGGAAATAAAGCCCAAAATCCAAACTCGAAACCCCAGGATTAAAACCCCAAAACTACATAAAAACCTGGGATTAAAGCCCCAAAACCCCATAAAAACCTGGGATTAAAACCCCCAAACACCATAAAAACCTGGGATCAAAACACCATAAAAACCTTGGATTAAAACCCGGCATTAAAGCCCCAAATCCAAACCCTAAAACCTGGCACTAAAACCCCAGAACCCAGGAGTAATGCCCCAAACACCGACATTCCAACCCAAAAATCCAGGATTAAAACCCCCAAACCCCATAAAAACCTGGGATTAACCCCCCAAAACTGGATTAAAGCCCCAAATCCCAAAATCCACATCCTAAAACCCAGGATTAAAACCCCGATCCTAAAACCCAAATCCTAAAACCAGGGATTAATGCCCCCAAATTCCATAAAAACCTGGGATTAAAATCCCATAAAAACCTGGGATTAAAGACACCAAACCCCAAAGAAGCCTGGGATCAAAACCCCATGAAAACCTGGGATTAAAGCCCCAAATCCCAAATTCCAAACCCTAAAACCTGGGATTGAAACCCCCAAACTCCATAAAAATCCAGGATTGAAACCCCCAAACACCCTGGGAATAAAGTCCCATAAAAATCTTGGATTACAACCCCAAAACCCAGGATTAAAACCCCAAATCCCAAAATCCAAACCCTAAATCCTGGAATTAAAGCCCAAAATCCAAACTCGAAACCCCAGGATTAAAACCCCAAAACTACACAAAAACCTGGGATTAAAGCCCCAAAACCCCATAAAAACCTGGGATTAAAACCCCAGATACCATAAAAACCTGGGATCAAAACCACATAAAAACCTGGGATCAAAACCACATAAAAACCTGGGATTAAAACCCCAAATCCCAAATTCCAAACCCTAAAATCTGGGATTGAAACCCCCAAACACCATAAAAACCTGGGATCAAAACCCCATAAAAACCTGGGATTAAAGCCCCAAATCCCAAATTCCAAACCCTAAAATCTGGGATTGAAACCCCCAAACTCCATAAAAACCTGGGATTAAAACCCCAAAACCCCATAAAAACCTGGGATTAAAACCCCAGATACCATAAAAACCTGGGATCAAAACCCCAAATTCCAAACCCTAAAATCTGGGATTAAAACCCCCAAACACCATAAAAACCTGGGATCAAAACCACATAAAAACCTGGGATTAAAGCCCCAAATCCCAAATTCCAAACCCTAAAACCTGGGAATAAAACCCCCAGACCCCATAAAAACCTGGGATTAAAGCCCCGAATCCCAAAACCCAAATTCTAAAACCCAGCATTAAAACCCCAAAACTACATAAACATGTGGGATTAAAGCCCCATAAAAACCTGGGATTAAAACCCCAAAACCCCATAAAAACCCGGGGTTAAAGCCCCGAATCCCAAAATCCAAACCCTAAAACTCAGTAATAAATCCCCCAAACCCCATAAAAATCTGGGATTAAAGCCCCCAAATCCCAAAATCCAAACCCTAAAACTCAGTATAAAATCCCCAAACCCCATAAAAACCCGGGATTAAAGCCCCAAATCCCCAAATCCAAACCCTAAAACCTGGGAATAAAACCCTAAACCCCATAAAAACCTGGGATTAAAGCCCCAAATCCCAAAATCCAAACCCTAAAACCTGGGAATAAAACCCCCAAACCCCATAAAAACCCGGTTAAAGCCCCAAATCCCAAAACCCAAATTCTAAAACCCAGCATTAAAACCTCAAAACTACATAAACATGTGGGATTAAAGCCCCATAAAAACCTGGGATTAAAACCCCAAAACCCCATAAAAACCCGGGGTTAAAGCCCCAAATCCCCAAATCCAAACCCTAAAACCTGGGATTAAAACCCTAAACCCCATAAAAACCTGGGATTAAAGCCCCCAAATCCCAAAACCCAAATTCTAAAACCTGGGAATAAGAACCTGGGAATAAAACCCCCAAACCCCATAAAAACCTGGGATTAAAGCCCCGAATCCCAAAATCCAAACCCTAAAACCTGGGAATAAAACCCCCAGACCCCATAAAAACCTGGGATTAAAGTCCCAAATCCCAAAACCCAAATTCTAAAACCCAGCATTAAAACCCCAAAACTACATAAACATGTGGGATTAAAGCCCCATAAAAACCTGGGATTAAAACCCCAAAACCCCATAAAAACCCGGGGTTAAAGCCCCGAATCCCCAAATCCAAACCCTAAAACTCAGTAATAAAACCCCCAAACCCCATAAAAACCTGGGATTAAAGCCCCAAATCCCAAAATCCAAACCCTAAAACCTGGGAATAAAACCCCCAAACCCCATAAAAACCCGGGATTAAAGCCCCAAATCCCCAAATCCACATCCTAAAACCCAGGATTAAAACCCCGATCCTAAAACCCAAATCCTAAAACCAGGGATTAATGCCCCCAAACCCCATAAAAACCTGGGATTAAAATCCCATAAAAACCTGGGATTAAAGACACCAAACCCCCAAAAAGCCTGGGATCAAAACCCCATGAAAACCTGGGATTAAAGCCCCAAATCCCAAAGTCCAAACCCTAAAATCTGGGATTGAAACCCCCAAACCCCATAAAAATCCAGGATTGAAACCCCCAAACACCCTGGGAATAAAGTCCCATAAAAATCTTGGATTACAACCCCAAAACCCAGGATTAAAACCCCAAATCCCAAAATCCAAACCCTAAATCCTGGAATTAAAGCCCAAAATCCAAACTCGAAACCCCAGGATTAAAACCCCAAAACTACATAAAAACCTGGGATTAAAGCCCCAAAACCCCATAAAAACCTGGGATTAAAACCCCAGATACCATAAAAACCTGGGATCAAAACCACATAAAAACCTGGGATCAAAACCACATAAAAACCTGGGATTAAAACCCCAAATCCCAAATTCCAAACCCTAAAATCTGGGATTAAAACTCCCAAACACCATAAAAACCTGGGATCAAAACCCCATAAAAACCTGGGATTAAAGCCCCAAATCCCAAATTCCAAACCCTAAAATCTGGGATTGAAACCCCCAAACACCATAAAAACCTGGGATCAAAACCCCATGAAAACCTGGGATTAAAACCCCAAATCCCAAAGTCCAAACCCTAAATCCTGGAATTAAAGCCCAAAATCCAAACTCGAAACCCCAGGATTAAAGCCCCAAAACTACACAAAAACCTGGGATTAAAACCCCATAAAACCCCAGGATTAAAGGCCCCAAAACACCATAAACCCCGGGATTAAGACCCCAAAACCCCACAAAAACCCGAAATTAAAGGCCTGAATCCTAAAATGCAAACCCTAAAACCTGGGATGAAAGCCCCCAAACCACATAAAAGCCTGGGATTAAAACCCCATAAAAATCTTGGATTAAATCCCCAAAACCCCACAAAACCTGGGATTAAACCCCCCACACCCCCAGATTTTGCTCATTCCCATTTTTCCCCGTCCCCATTCCCATTTTTTCCTGGAATTCCGATCCCACCTTGAGCAGGAGCGGCCCCAATCCCAAAATCCAAATTCTATAAACCTGGGATTAAACCCCAAAACCCCACAAAAACCCCGGATCAAAGCCCCCACACCCCCAAATTTGAGCCATTCCCATTTTCCCTTTCCCCATTCCGGATTTTTCCCGGAATTCCGATCCCACTTAAAGCAGGAGCGGCCCAAATTCCAAAATCCAAATTCTGTAATTGTGGGATTAAAGCCCCAAAATGACATCAAACCTGGGATTAAACTCCCCAAAACCTGGGATTAAACCCCCCACACCCCCAGATTTTGCTCATTCCGTTTTCCCCGTCCCCATTCCGGATTTTTCCGGGAATTCCGATCCCACCTCGAGCAGGAGCGGCCCAAATCCCAAAATCCAAATTCTGTAATTGTGGGATTAAAGCCCCAAAACCCCACAAAACCTGGGATTAAACCCCAAAACCCCACAAAAACGTCGGATTAAAGCCCCCAAACCCCCAAATTTGAGCCATTCCCATTTTCCCCGTCCCCATTCCGGATTTTTCCCGGAATTCCGACCCCACCTCGAGCAGGAGCGGCCCCAATCCCAAAATCCAAATTCTAAAATTGTGGGATTAAACCCCAAAACCCCATAAAAATCCCGGATTAAAGCCCCCAAACCCCACAAAAACCCCGGATCAAAGCCCCCACACCCCCAAATTTGAGCCATTCCCATTTTCCCCGTCCCCATTCCGGATTTTTCCCGGAATTCCGATCCCACCTCGAGCAGGAGCGGCCCAAATCCCAAAATCCAAATTCTAAAATTGTGGGATTAAACCCCAAAACCCCACAAAAATCCCGGATTAAAGCCCCCAAACCCCACAAAAACCCCGGATCAAAGCCCCCACACCCTCAAATTTGAGCCATTCCCATTTTCCCTTTCCCCATTCCGGATTTTTCCGGGAATTCCGATCCCACTTCAAGCAGGAGCGGCCCAAATTCCAAAATCCAAATTCTATAAACCCAGGATTAAACCCCAAAATCCCCCAAAACCTGGGATTAAACCCCAAAACCCCACAAAACCTGGGATTAAAGCCCCCAAACCCCGGATTAAAGCCCCCACACCCCCAAATTTGAGCCATTCCCGTTTTCCCCGTCCCCATTCCGGATTTTTCCGGGAATTCCGACCCCACCTCGAGCAGGAGCGGCCCCAATCCCAAAATCCAAATTCTAAAATTTTGGGATTAAACCCCCAAAATCCCACAAAAACCCCGGATTAAAGCCCCCACACCCCCAAATTTGAGCCATTCCCGTTTTCCCCGTCCCCATTCCGGATTTTTCCCGGAATTCCGACCCCACCTCGAGCAGGAGCGGCCCCAGCGACTCCTTCTCGATGACGCCCTGGCTGCTGGAGGAGATGTCGGATTTCTGCACGTCGTCATCCGGCGTTTTCTCTGCAAAAATAAACCCAAAAAATGGGAATCTTCCATTTTTTACACCCAAATCCGTGTGAAATATCAAATTTGGGTTTTTTTCCCCTAGGAAAAATCTGAAAAAAATGGAAATTTTCAGTTTTTCGACACCAATTTTGTGGGGAAAATCAAATTTTTTCTTTTCACTTTTCTGGAGTTTAATTCTGGATTTTTTTTGCTCTTTGGGCAGATGAATCTGGAGATTGGAGTCAATATTTCCAAAAAATTTTCCCTGTTATTTAAAATAAATTTTGCCTGTTTTATCCAGATTTTTTCTGCAACTTTCCCAGATTTTTTCCTGATTTTTCCATGAATTTTCCCACGCATTTCCCCCTAATTTTTCCCTGAATTTTTCTCTGAATTTTCTCCCAAACTTCTCCCCCATTTTCCCCAAATTTTCCTCTAAATTTTCCCTTTTTTTTGCAAATTTTCCCCAATTTTTCCCTCCAATTTTTTCCCAAATTTCCCCCCCAAAATTTCCCCAAATTTTCTTCCAATTGTCCCCCATATTTTTCCTGATTTTTTTCTCTGGTTTTGTCCTGTATTTCTCTTGGTTTTGACAAATTTCCCCCAATTCTCTCCAACTTTTGCACAAATTTCCCCCAAATTTCCCCTCATTTTCCCCCAATTCTTCTCAATTTTTCCCAAATTTTTCCCACTTCCTCCTGATTTTTCCAATTTGCCCCCAAATTTTCCCTGAATTTTCCCTGAAATGTCCTGAATTTCTCACAAAATTCCGCATAAACTTTCCCCAAAATATTCCCAAATTTCCCCCACGTTTTTCATGACTTTTTCACAAATTTTTTCCACCAATTTTTTCCCAGTCTTCCCAGAATTTTTCATGAATTTTCCCCAAATTATCCCTGATTTATTCTTGCATTTCTCCCAAATTTTTCCCTAAACTTCCCCCAATGTTCCCCTGATTTTTCCCTTTTTTTACCCACTTTTTCCCCGGATTTCTCCCAATCTTTTCCCTGATATTGCCCAATATTTTCCTGAATTTCCCCCTGATTTTTTCCCACTTTTTTCAAAGTTTTCTCTGAATTTTTCACAATTTTTTCCCCATTCCCCCCCCAATTTTTTGGACTATACTCCAATTTTTCCTGATTTTTTCCTAAGCTTCATCCAAATTTGCCCTTAATGTTCCCCACGACTCTTCCTCAATTTTCCCCAATATTCCCCCAAACTTCACCGAAACTTTCCCCAAATTCTCCTCCGTTTTTCCCCCAAATTTCCCTGAATTCACCCCAAATTATCCTCAATTTTCCCTGATTATTCCCTGCATTTTTCCCAAGCTTCCCCTGTATTTCCCCAAATTTCCCCCCAAACTTTCCCTCTATTTCCCCGATTTCCCCCCCAATTTTTCCCTGTATTTCCCAATATTTCCCCAAATTTTCCCCCACATTTTCCTCCATTTCCCCCAATTTTCATCCATTTTTTCCCAATTTTTTCCCAAATTTTCATCCATTTTTTCCCAATTTTTTTCCCAACTTTTGCCAACTTTCCCCCCCTTTTTGCACAATTTTTCACCCATTTTCCCCTGAATTTTCTCTACATTTCCCTCACTTTTTCCCCAAATTCCCCCAACTTTTTCCCAATTTTTCCTGAATTTCCCCAAATTTCCCACCCCTTTATCCCTGATTTTCCCCAAATTTTCCCCCATTTTCCCCCCAATTTTTTCCAAATTTCCCACATGTTTCCCTCAAATTTTCTCCCCATTTTCCCTTTTTTTTCCCCAATTTTTCCCTACATTTTCTCCCCATTTTCACCCAAACTTTCCTGAATCTTCCCCAAACACCCCCCAATTTCCTTCAATTTTTCCCTGTATTTCCCCACATTTTCCTCCATTTTCCCCCAATTTTCATCCATTTTTTTTCCCAAATTTTTCCCAAATTTTCATCCATTTTTTCCCAATTTTTTCCCAACATTTCCCCCCACATTTCCCCCCATTCCCCCAATTTTCCCACCCTGCTCGAGGTGCTTGATCTGCTGGATCTGGTCCACATTTTTTTTTTCAGGATGTGCCAAATTTTTCCCAAATTTTCCCCACAAGTCCCCGAAATTCCCCCTGTATTTCCCCCAAATTTTCCCCTTTTCGCCCAATTTTTCACCCATTTTTCCCTGAATTTTCTCTACATTTCCCTCACTTTTTCCCCAAATTCCCCCAACTTTTTCCCAATTTTTCCTGAATTTCCCCAAATTTCCCACCCCTTTATCCCTGATTTTCCCCAAATTTTCCCCCATTTTCCCCCCAATTTTTTCCAAATTTCCCACATTTTTCCCCTCAAATTTTCTCCCCATTTTCCCTTTTTTTTCCCTAAATTTTCTCCCCATCTTCACCCAAATTTTCCTGAATCCTCCCCAAACACCCCCCAATTTCCTTCAATTTTTCCCTGTATTTCCCCACATTTTCCTCCGTTTTCCCCCAATTTTCATCCATTTTTTTTCCCAAATTTTTCCCAAATTTTCATCCATTTTTTCCCAAATTTTTCCCAACTTTTCCCCACATTTTCCCACATTTTCCCAACATTTTCCCCCCATTCCCCCAATTTTCCCACCCTGCTCGAGGCACTTGATCTGCTGGATCTGGTCCATGTTATTTTTTTTCAGGATGTGCCAAATTTTTCCCAAATTTTCCCCACAAGTCCCCGACATTCCCCCTGTATTTCCATCCATTTTTTCCCCTTTTCGCCCAATTTTTCACCCATTTTTCCCTGAGTTTTCTCTACATTTCCCTCACTTTTTCCCCAAATTCCCCCCAACTTTTTCCCAATTTTTCCTGAATTTCCCCAAATTTCCCACCCCTTTATCCCTGATTTTCCCCAAATTTTCCCCCATTTTCCCCCCAATTTTTTCCAAATTTCCCACATTTTTCCCCTCAAATTTTCTCCCCATTTTCCCTTTTTTTTCCCTACATTTTCTCCCCATTTTCACCCAAATTTTCCTGAATCCTCCCCAAACACCCCCCAATTTCCTTCAATTTTTCCCTGTATTTCCCCACATTTTCCTCCGTTTTCCCCCAATTTTCATCCATTTTTTTTCCCAAATTTTTCCCAAATTTTCATCCATTTTTTCCCCAATTTTTTCCCAATTTTTTCCCAAATTTTTCCCAGCATTTCCCCCCACATTTTCCCGCCATTCCCCCAATTTCCCCACCCTGCTCGAGGCGCTTGATCTGCTGGATCTGGTCCACGGTTTTTTTCAGGATGTGCCCCTGCTCGGGTTTGCCCCCGAGCGAGTCGAGCTCGCCCAGGTTGGCCGAGAGCAGCTCGGCCAGCTCGGCCAGGTAGCGCTGCTCCTGCTCGCGGCGCCGCTTGTCCACGCTGCAAAATAAAAATAATTCATAAATAATCATAAATAATTCATCTTTTACTTATTTATCCCAAATATTCCCCCATTCACAGCAGCTCGGCCAGGTAGCGCTGCTCCTGCTCGCGGCGCCGCTTCTCTGAGCTGTCAAAAATAAAAATAATTCATAAATAATCATAAATAATTCATCTTTTACTTATTTATCCCAAATATTCCCCCATTCACAGCAGCTCGGCCAGGTAGCGCTGCTCCTGCTCGCGGCGCCGCTTGTCCACGCTGAAAAATAAAAATAATTAAAAATAATTCATAAATAATTCATCTTTTACTCATTTATCCCAAATATTCCCCCATTCACAGCAGCTCGGCCAGGCAGCGCTGCTCCTGCTCGCGGCGCTGCTTGTCCACGCTGAAAAATAAAAATAATTCATCAATAATTCATGATTTATTCATAATTTAATTCTTTATCCCAAATATTCCCCCATTCACAGCAGCTCGGCCAGGCAGCGCTGCTCCTGCTCGCGGCGCCGCTTGTCCACGCTGAAAAATAAAAATAATTCATAAATAATCATAAATAATTCATCTTTTACTTATTTATCCCAAATATTCCCCCATTCACAGCAGCTCGGCCAGGTAGCGCTGCTCCTGCTCGCGGCGCCGCTTGTCCACGCTGAAAAATAAAAATAATTAAAAATAATTCATAAATAATTCATCTTTTACTCATTTATCCCAAATATTCCCCCATTCACAGCAGCTCGGCCAGGTAGCGCTGCTCCTGCTCCCGGCGCCGCTTCTCTGAGCTGTCAAAAATAAAATCATTCATAAATAATCATAAATAATTCATCTTTTACTTATTTATCCCAAATATTCCCCCATTCACAGCAGCTCGGCCAGGCAGCGCTGCTCCTGCTCGCGGCGCCGCTTGTCCACGCTGAAAAATAAAAATAATTAAAAATAATTCATAAATAATTCATAAATAATTAATGTTTTATTTCTTTATCCCAAATATTCCCCCATTCACAGCAGCTCGGCCAGGCAGCGCTGCTCCTGCTCCCGGCGCCGCTTGTCCACGCTGAAAAATAAAAATAATTCATCAATAATCATAAATAATTCATGTTTTATTTCTTTATTCCCCCATTCACAGCAGCTCGGCCAGGCAGCGCTGCTCCTGCTCGCGGCGCCGCTTGTCCACGCTGAAAAATAAAAATAATTTAAAATAATCATAAATAATTAATCTTTTATTTCTTTATTCCCCCATTCACAGCAGCTCGGCCAGGCAGCGCTGCTCCTGCTTGCGGCGCCGCTTTTCCGAGCTGTCAAAACAAAAATAATTCATAAATAATCCAAAATAATTGATGTTTTATTTCTTGATTCCCCCACTCAGAGCAGCTCAGCCAGGCAGCGCTGCTCCTGCTCGCGGCGCCGCTTATCCACGCTGCCAAAATAAAAATAATTAAAAATACTTCTTGATTTATTCATAATTTAATTCTTTATCCCAAATATTTCCCCGTTCAGAGCAGCTTGGCCAGGCAGCGCCGCTCCTCTCAGCTGTCAGAAATAAAATAATTCATATTTTGTCTCCTTTCCCCAAATTTCCCCACTATTCCCAATTTTTCCTCATTTTTTCCCAATTTCTTCCATGTTTTTCCCCAATTTTTTCCTGAATTCCCCATTTTTTCTGTGATTTTGTCCTGATTTTTCCCAATATTTTTCTCAAAATTTTCCCTACTTTTCCTTGAATGTTCCCCCGTTTTTCCCTGAATTTTCCCTGAATTTTCCCAAGATTTCCCCAGAATTTTTCTCAATTATTTTCGGATTTTTTCCCAAATTTCCCCTGGATTTTCCCCAGGTTTTCCCCAATTGTCCCCTGATTTTTTCCCAATTTTTTCCCAAATTTCCCCCACGGTCCTCCCAAATTTTTCATTATGTTTTCCCAATTTTTTCCAAATTTCCCCAGTTTTCCCTAATTTTCCCTGAATTTTCCCCATTTCTTCCCCAAATTTCACCTGGTTTTTTTCTCAATTTTTTCCCTGGTTTCCCTTAATTTTCCAAAATTTCCCCTGGATTTTCCCCCAAACTTCCTCCGAATTTTTCTTGATTTTCCCCCAATTTTCCACAATTTTCCTCCAAATTACCCCTGAATTTTTCCCCTCAATTTTCCCCCAATTTTTTCAGAATTTCCCCCAATTTTTTCCTAATTCTTCCAAGAATTTCCCCCGCATTTTTCCCGATTTTCTCTCTGCATTTTCCCAATTTTTTCCCCGTATTTCCTCAGAATTTTCCGCAGCTTTTTCCCAATTTTCCCCCAGACTTCCCCTGAAATTTTCCCAAATTTCCCCCAATTTTCCCCAAATTTCCCATATTTGTACTAAATTTCCGCTGGATTTTTTCCTAATTTTTTCCTAAATTTCCCATGCATTTTTACCTGATTTTTCCTTGAATTTTCCCCAATTTTTTTCCCCCTGAATTTCCCTTAACTTTTTCCGAATTTTCCCCTGAATGTTCCCCTGAATTTTCCCCTGAATTTTCCCCTCTTTTTCCCAATTTCTCTCCCAAATTTTTCCCCCAATTTTCTCCTGATTTTCTCCCAAATTTCCCCCGATATTTCCAATTTTTTTCTCCTTTTTTTACCCAAAATTCCCCTGAATTTTCCCCGAATTTTCTCCCTATTTTTTCCCCGTATTTCCTCAGAACTTTCCCCAGTTTTTCCCCGATTTTTTGCCCAAACTTGCCCGGATTTGCCCCAAATCCGGGTCGGTTTCCCCGCGGGTACCTGTGCGCGGGCTCGCAGGGGGACGCTCTCCGTTTGCGGCCCTCGGCGCCGGCGGCGTCCCCGGAGCCGTCCCCGACGCCGCTCATGGTGGCACCTACGGAGCTCCTGGGGACGGGAACAACGGGAAAGCAGAGGGAATTTGGGGGGAAATAATGGGAAAAGGGAATTTGGGGGGAAATAACGGGAAAAGGGAATTTGGGGAATAATGGGAAACCAAAGGGAATTTGGGGGGAAATAATGGGAAAAGGGAATTTGGGGGAACAACGGGAAACCAAAGGGAATTTGGGGGGAAATAATGGGAAAAGGGAATTTGGGGGAACAACGGGAAACCAGAGGGAATTTGGGGAACAACGGGAAACCAGAGGGAATTTGGGGGAAAAACGGGAAACAAAAGGGAATTTGGGGGAAAAACGGGAAACCAAAGGGAATGTGGGGAATAATGGGAAACCAAAGGGAATTTGGGGGAACAACGGGAAAGCAGAGGGAATTTGGGGGGAAATAATGGGAAAAGGGAATTTGGGGGAACAACGGGAAACCAAAGGGAATTTGAGGAACAACGGGAAACCAAAGGGAATTTGGGGGAAAAACGGAAACAAAAGGGAATTTGGGGAACAACGGGAAACCAAAGGGAATTTGGGGGGAACAACGGGAATGCAGAGGGAATTTGGGGGGACAATGGGAAACCAAAGGGAATTTGGGGGGAAATAATGGGAAAAGGGAATTTGGGGGAACAACGGGAAACCAGAGGGAATTTGGGGAACAACGGGAAACCAGAGGGAATTTGGGGAACAACGGGAAACCAGAGGGAATTTGGGGGGAAATAATGGGAAAAGGGAATTTGGGAAGAACAACAGGAAACCAGAGGGAATTTGGGGGAACAACGGGAAACCAGAGGGAATTTGGGGGGAAATAATGGGAAAAGGGAATTTGGGGGAACAACGGGAAACCAGAGGGAATTTGGGGGAAAAACGGGAAACAAAAGAGAATTTGGGGGAACAACGGGAAAGCAGAGGGAATTTGGGGAACAACGGGAAAGCAGAGGGAATTTGGGGGGAAATAATGGGAAAAGGGAATTTGGGAAGAACAACAGGAAACCAAAGGGAATTTGGGGGAACAACGGGAAACCAGGGGGAATTTGGGGGGAAATAATGGGAAAAGGGAATTTGGGATTGCCCAGGGAATTGGGGGAAAAACAACAGGAAAAGGGAATTTAGGGAATTCAGGATTTCCTCGGGAATTTGGGGGAAAACAACAGGAAAAGGGAATTTGGGATTGCCCAGGGAATTTGGGGAAAAACAACGGGAAAAGGGAATTTGGGGGGAAATAACGGGAAAAGGGAATTTGGGATTTCCTTGGGAATTTGAGGAGAAACAACAGGAAAAGGGAATTTGGGGGAAAACAACGGGAAAAGGGAATTTGGGGAATTTGGGATTTCCTCGGGAATTTGGGGGAAAACAACAGGAAAAGGGAATTTGGGATTGCCCAGGGAATTTGGGGAAAAACAACGGGAAAAGGGAATTTGGGGGGAAATAACGGGAAAAGGGAATTTGGGATTTCCTTGGGAATTTGAGGAGAAACAACAGGAAAAGGGAATTTGGGAGAAACAACAGGAAAAGGGAATTTGGGGGAAAACAACCGGAAAAGGGAATTTGGGATTGCCCAGGGAATTTGGGGAAACAATGGGAAAAGGGAATTTGGGGAAACAACGGGAAAAGGGAATTTGGGGGAAAACAACGGGAAAAGGGAATTTGGGATTGCTCGGGGAAAAGGGAATTTGGGATTTCCTCAGGAATTTGGGGGAAAACAACGGGAAAAGGAAATTTGGGATTGCACAGGGAAAAGAGATTTCCTTGGGAATTTGGGGTAAAACAATGGGAAAAGGGATTTCCTTGGGAATTTGGGGTAAAACAATGGGAAAAGGGAATTCCTTGGGAATTTGGGATTGCACAGGGAAAAGGATTTCCTTGGGAATTTGGGGTAAAACAATGGGAAAAGGGATTTCCTTGGGAATTTTGGGTAAAACAATGGGAACAGGGAATTCCTTGGGAATTTGGGATTGCACAGGGAAAAGGATTTCCTTGGGAATTTGGGGTAAAACAATGGGAAAAGGGATTTCCTTGGGAATTTGGGATTGCCCAGGGAAAAGGAGGAGCTGGGAAGGGATTCCTGGGTGTTTGGGGTTCCTGGGATTCCCAGGGATTTGGGATTTCCAGTACTCCCATGAATTTCGGATTCCTGGGATTTTCGGGGATTTGGGATTCCCAATATTCCCAGGCATTTTGAATTCCCAGAGATTTGGGATTTCTGATATTCCCAAGGTGTTTTCAGTTCCCAGGATTCCCAGGAATTTCATGTTCCCGGGGGTTTAGGATTCCCTGGATTCTCAGGGCTTTGAGATTCCCAATATTCCCAGGCTTCAGATTCCCGTGGGTTTAGGGATTCCCCAGGATTTTGGGGACTCAAAATGATTTAGGATTCCAAATGTACCCAGATATTTGGGATTCCCAAAGATTTCCGATTCCCAAGGATTTGGGGTTCCTGGGGATTTGGGATTCCTAGTACTCCCAAGGGTTTCAGATTCCCAGGATTCCAAAGGGTTTGGGATTCCCGGGGATTTGGGATTCCTGATATTGCCAAGGATCTGGGACTCCCAGCACGGAACTGTCCCTGTTCCCAGCAGGGAATCGCTCTGGTTCCCGTTCCCGTTCCCGTTCCCAGCACTGAGCCGTTCCCGCTCCCACTCTCAGCACAGAACCGGTCCCGTTCCCATTCCCATTCCCGGTGTAGAGCTGTTCCTGTTCCCAGCACGGAGCCCTTCCCATTCCTGATATGGAGCCGTTCCCATTCCCATTCCCGTTCCCAGCACGGAGCTGTTCCGTTCCCGTTCCCGTTCCCATTCCTGGTGTAGAGCTGTTCCTGTTCCCAGCACGGAGCTGTTCCCGTTCCCATTCCCGTTCCCATTCCCGGTGTAGAGCTGTTCCTGTTCCCAGCACGGAGCCGTTCCCATTGCCAAGACGGAGCCGTTCCCATTCCCATTCCTGTTCCCAGCACGGAGCTGTTCCCGTTCCCATTCCCAGCACGGAGCTGTTCCTGTTCCCATTCCCATTCCCACTCCTATTCCCGTTCCCATTCCCGTTCCCATTCCCAGCACGGAGCTGTTTCTGTTCCCAGCACGGAGCCGTTCCCATTCCCGTTCCCGGCATGGAGCTGTTCCCGTTCCTGTTCCCATTCCTGTTCCCATTCCTGTTCCCATTCCTGTTCCCATTCCCAGCACAGAGCCGTTCCCATTCCCATTCCCGTTCCCATTCCCATTCCCGTTCCCGTTCCCGTTCCCGTCCCCGTTCCTGTTCCCAGCACGGAGCTGTTCCTGTTCCCATTCCCATTCCCATTCCTATTCCCGTTCCCATTCCCGTTCCCATTCCCGGCACAGAGCTGTTCCTGTTCCCAGCACGGAGCCGTTCCCATTCCCGTTCCCAGCATGGAGCTGTTCCCGTTCCTGTTCCCATTCCCATTCCCGTCCCCGTTCCCATTCCCGTTCCCATTCCCAGCACAGAGCCGTTCCCCTTCCCATTCCCGTTCCCATTCCCGTTCCCATTCCCATTCCCGTTCCCATTCCCGCTCCCATTCCCATTTCTGTTCCCAGCACGGAGCTGTTCCTGTTCCCATTCCCATTCCCGTTCCTATTCCCGTTCCCGTTCCCGTTCCCATTCCCGGCACAGAGCTGTTCCTGTTCCCAGCACGGAGCCGTTCCCATTCCCATTCCCAGCACGGAGCTGTTCCCGTTCCTGTTCCCATTCCCATTCCCATTCCCGTCCCCGTTCCCATTCCCGTTCCCGTTCCGGTTCCTGTTCCCATTCCCGTTCCCGTTCCCGTCCCCGTCCCCGTTCCCGTCCCCGTTCCCATTCCCGTTCCCGTTCCCGTTCCCATTGGGTTGGCTCAAGGGAAGAGCCGGAGCGCCAGGAACCGGCACTGAGGGAACAACGGGGAAGGCACCAAACACAACCCAACCCAAGAGAGCCAAAAGGAACCAAACGGAACCAAACCCAACTCAACCGAACCAAACCCAACTCAACAGAACCACAACCAACTCAACAGAACCAAACCCAAAACAATAGAACCAAACGGAACCAAACCAAACTCAACGGAACCAAACCCAACTCAACAGAACCAAACCCAACTCAACGGAACCAAATCCAACTCAACAGAACCAAATCCAACTCAACAGAACCAAACGGAACCAAACTCAACTCAACAGAACCAAACCCAACGCAACAGAACCAAACCCAACTCAACAGAACCAAGCAGAACCAAACCCAACTCAACGGAACCAAACCCAACTCAATGGAACCAAACCCAACTCAACGGAACCAAACGGAACCAAACCCAACTCAACGGAACCAAACCCAACTCAACGGAACCAAATCCAACACAATGGAACCAAATGGAACCAAACCCAACTCAACGGAACCAAACGGAACCAAACCCAACTCAACGGAACCAAACCCAACTCAACAGAACCAAATCCAACACAACGGAACCAAAATGAACCAAACCCAACACAACGGAACCAAACCCAACTCAACGGAACCAAAATGAACCAAACCCAACTCAACAGAACCAAACCCAACACAACGGAACCAAAATGAACCAAACCCAACACAACGGAACCAAACCCCACAGAACTGAACCCAGTAGAACCTCACCGAACCCAAGAGAACCAAACGGAACCAAACAAAACCAAACCAAACACAACAGAACCCAACGGAACCAAATGGAACCAAACCCAACTGAACCCAACGGAACCCAGCAGAATCCAACACAACCAAATGAAACCAAACCCAGCCCAACCTAGCAGAACCAAACGGAACCAAACCCAACAGAACCCAACCCAATCCAACCCAACGGAACCAAATGAAACCCAATCCAAGCCAATCCAACCCAACAAAACTGAACAGAACCCAACAGAACCAAATGGAACTGAAAACGTCCAAAGTGAACCCAACAGAACCCAACAGAACAAAGCGGAGCCAAACTCAACCCAACCCAATCCAGTGGAACCAAACAACCCAACAGAACCGAGCAGAACCAAATGGAACCCAACAGAACCGAACGGAACTGGAAACAACCAAACCAAACAGAACTAAACACAACCCAACAGAACCTAACCAAACCCAACAGAACCCAACAGAACCCAACCCAATGGAACCCAACGGAACCAAACCAACTCAGCCCAAAGTAGCAGAATGAACAGAACCCAACCCAACGGAATCCAACAGAACCAAACCCAACGCCACTGACCCAACCCAACCTAACGGAACCAAACCCAACCCAACTCAATGGAACCCAACCCAACGGAACCGAACCCAACCCAACAGAACCCAACAGAAAGAACAGAACCCAACCAACCCAAAAGAACCCAACTCAATGGAACCCAACGGAACCAAACCCAATGGAGCTTAAACCGATGGAACGCAACAAACCTGAACAGAACCAAACCTAACCCAAAAGGATCCAACAGAACCACATGGAACCAAACCCAACCAAACAGAACTAAACAGAACCAAACCCAACCGAACCCAATGGAACAAAATCCAACCAATGGAACCCAACGGAACCAAACCCAACCGAACCCAATGGAACAAAACCCAACCAATGCAACCCAGCAGAACCAAACCCAACCGAACCCAAGAGAATGAAACGGAGCCAAACCCAACCCAACGCAACGCGATGGAACCAAACAGAACCGAAGCCAACCCAACGGAACCAAACCCAACTGAGCCAAACAATCAAGTCCAACAGAACCAAACAGAACCAAACCCAACCCAATGGAACCCAACAGAATCAGACCCAGGCACCCAAACCCAACCCAAAGGAGCTGAACCCAACAGAACCAAAGGGAACCAAACGAAACTGAAAACAACCCAACCCAACGGAACCAAACGCAACCGAACCCAACCCCGTGGAACAAAATGGACCCAAAAAGAACCCAATGGAACGGAACCCAACACAACGGAACCCGACTGAAAACAACCCAACCAAACCCAACTGAACCCAACAGAACCAAACCCAACTGAATCCAACCCAACCCAACAGAACTAAACAGAACCAAACCCAACCAAACAGAACTAAACAGAACCAAACCCAACTGAACCCAATGGAACAAATCCAACCAATGGAACCCAAACCCAACCAATGGAACCCAAACCCAACCGAACCCAAGAGAATGAAACGGAGCCAAACCCAACCCAACCCAACGCAACGGAACCAAACAGAACCGAAACCAACCCAACGGAACCAAACCCAACTGAGCCAAACAATCAAGTCCAACAGAACCCAACAGAACCAAACCCAACCCAATGGAACCCAACAGAATCAGACCCAGGCACCCAAACCCAACCCAAAGGAGCTGAACCCAACAGAACCAAAGGGAACCAAACGAAACTGAAAACAACCCAACCCAACGGAACCAAACACAACCGAACCCAACCCCGTGCAACAAAATGGACCCAAAAAGAACCCAATGGAACGGAACCCAACACAACGGAACCCGACTGAAAACAACCCAACCAAACCCAACTGAACCCAACAGAACCAAACCCAACGGAATCCAACCCAACCCAGCAGAACCCAACCCAATCAAACCAAACAGAATCCACCGGAACTGAACAAATCCAAACCCAACTGAACCCAACGGAACCAAACCCAACCCAACAGAACCCAACAGAACCCAAGCAAACTGAACCCAATGGAACCAACCCAATCCAATGGAACCCAATGGAACCACACCCAACGGAACCAAACCCAACCCAACAGAACCCAAGCAAACTGAACCAAATGGAACCAACCCAATGCAACTGAACCCAACTGAACCCAACAGAACCCAACGGAACTGAATCCAACCCAACAGAACCAAACAGGAACACAACAGAACGGAACAGCACTGAAAACAACCAAACCCAACAGAACCAAACCCAACCCAAGTGAACCCAACAGAACCCAACCCAACAGAACCCAATGGAGCAAAAGTCAACCCAACAGAACAGAACCCAACTGAAAACAACCAAACCCAACCCAACTGAACCCAACAGAACCAAACCCAACAGAACCCAATGGAGCAAAAGTCAACCCAACAGAACGGAACCCAACTGAAAACAACCAAACCCAACCCAACTGAACCCAACAGAACCAAACCCAATGGAACCAAACCCAACTCAGTCCAACCCAACGGAATGAACCCAACAGAACCCAATGAAACCCAACCCAACAGAACCAAACACAACTCAACCCAACAGGACTCAGTCCAACCCAACAGAACTGAACAAAACCCAACCCAACCGAACCGAACCCAACGGAACTGAATCCAACCCAACAGAACCAAGCAGAACCCAACAGGAACACAACAGAATGGAACAGAGCTGAAAACAACGGCACCAAACCAAACTGAACCCAACACAATCCAGCAGAACCCAACAGAACTGAGCAGAACCAAACAGGAACCAACGGAACCCAACAGAACCAAAGAGAACCCAACGGAACCAAAGCCAACCTAATCCAACAGAACTGAACCCAACTGCACCCAAGTGAAAACAACAGAACCAAACCCAACGGAACCCAATGGAACCAAACCCAATGGAACCCAACCCAACGGAACCCAATGGAACCAAACCCAATGGAACCCAACCCAACGGAACCCAATGGAACCAAACCCAATGGAACCAAACCCAATGGAACCCAATGGAACCAAACCCAATAGAACCCAATGGAACCAAACCAAACAGAACCCAATGGAACCCAACCCAATGGAACCAAACCCAACTCAGTCCAACCCAACTCAACGGAACCGAACCCAATGGAAGCCAACGGAACTAAAGAGAACCCAACGGAACCCAACCCAACCCAACCTAATCAAACGGAACCCACCCCAACCCAAACAGAACCAAACAGGAACACAACAGAACCAAACGGAACGGAAAACAACCAAACCCAACCCAACCCAACAGAACCAAATCCAACTGAACCCAACGAAACCCAACCCAACCCAAAGGAACTGAATCCAACCCTACAGAACCCAACAGGAACCCAACGGAACTGAACGGAACTAAAAACAACCGAACCCAACAGAACCCAACGGAACCCAACCCAACCCAACCTAACAGAGCCCAACAGAACTGGATGGAACCGAACTAAACCCAATGGGACTAAAGACAACGGAACCCAACCCAACTGAACACAACCCAACCCAACTGAACCCAACAGAACACAACCAAGGAACCAAACCCAAGCGACCCCAACCCAACGGAATGAACAGAACGCAACAGAACCCAACCTAACCCAACCCAAGAGAATTGAACAGAACCCAACCCAACCCAACCCAACAGAACTGAATGGAACTGAACAGAACCAAAAAGAATTGAAAACAACCCAACCAAACCAAACCCAATGGAATCAAAGCCAACCCAACAGAACCAAATGCAGCCCAACAGAACCAAACCCAACCCAACTTGATGGAACCCAACAGAACCAAACCCCACCCAATGGAACCCAATGGAACCAAGCCCAAACCAACAGAACACAACAGAGCCAAACACAACCCAATGGAACGCAATGGAACCAAATCCAACCCAACTCAATGGAACCCAACGGAACCCAACCCAACAGAACCCATCCCAACCCAACCCAACGGAACCCAACCCAACAGAACCCAAGAGAACCCAAGAGAACCCAACGGAACCCAACGGAACCGACCCCAACCCAACGGAACCAAATCCAATCCAACCCAATGGAACCAAACCCAACCCAACTAAATGGAACCCAACGGAACCCAACCCAACAGAACCCATCCCAACCCAACCCAACGGAACCCAACCAAACAGAACCCAAGAGAACCCAACGGAACCCAATGAAACCGAACCCAACCCAACGGAACCAAATCCAATCCAACCCAATGGAACCAAACCCAACCCAACTAAACAGAACCCAAGGGAACCCAAGGGAACTGAACCCAACAGAACCAAATCCAACCCAACTTGATGGAACCCAACAGAACCAAACCCCACCCAATGGAACCCAATGCAACCAAGCCCAAACCAACAGAACACAACAGAGCCAAACACAACCCAATGGAACCCAATGGAACCAAACCCAACCCAACTCAATGGAACCCAACGGAACCCAACCCAACAGAACCCATCCCAACCCAACCCAACGGAACCCAACCAAACAGAACCCAAGAGAACCCAACGGAACCCAATGAAACCGAACCCAACCCAACGGAACCAAATCCAATCCAACCCAAGGGAACAAAACCCAACCCAACTAAACGGAACCCAAGGGAACCCAAGGGAACCGAACCCAACAGAACCAAATCCAACCCAGCCCGACAAAACCAAACCCAACCCAACAGAAGCAACTCCAAACCCAACCCAACGGAACCAAACCCAACCCAATGGAACCCAACAGAAGCAAACACAATGGAACCTAAACCGACGGAACCCAATGGAACCAAACCAAACCAAACCAAACCCAACTGAATGCAATAGAACCAACCCCAACCCAACGGAACCAAACCCAACCCTACACAATGGAACCCAACACAACCCAACAGAACGCAACAGAACCAAACCCAACCTAACGGAATCAAACTCAACTGAATGCAACGGAACCCAAGCCAACCCAAAGAAAACCCAACCCAACAGAACCCAACAGAACCCAACCCAACTGAACGGAACCCAACCCAACTGAACGGAACCCGACCCAAATGAATGCAATTGAACCCAATTCAATGGAATCAAACCCAACGGAACGCAACAGAACGAACCCAACGGAAGCCAACGGAAGCCAACAGAACCAAACTCAACCCAATGGAATGCAACAAAGCCAAACCCAACCCAACAGAACGCAACAGAACCAAACCCAACCCAACAGAACCAAACTCAACTGAATGCAATGGAACCCAAGCCAACCCAACGGAACCAAACCCAACGGAACCCAACAGAACAAAACCCAACCCAATGGAACCAAACCAAACCAAACCCAACAGAACGAAACCCAATGGAATCCAATGGAACTCAAGCCAACGGAACCAAACCCAACGGAACCCAACCCAACCCAACGGAACACAACAGAACCAAATCCAACCCAATGGAACCAAACCAAACGGAACCAAACCCAACCGAATGCAATGGAACCCAACCCAACCCAATGGAACGCAACGCCTCCAAACCCAACCCAACGGAACCAAATCCAACCCAACCCAACGGAACCAAATCCAACCCAACCCAACGGAACCAAACCCAACCCAACCCAATGGAACCAAATCCAACCCAACCCAACGGAACCAAACCCAACCCAACCCAACGGAACCAAACCCAACCCAACCCAATGGAACCAAATCCAACCCAAACCAACGGAACCAAACCCAACCCAACTAAACGGAACCCAATGGAACACAACCCAACGGAACGCAACCCAACAGAACCAAACCCAACCCAACGGAACCAAACCAAACCCAACCAAATCCAACTGAATGGAATGCAATGGAACCAAACCCAACCCAATGGAACCAAACCCAACCCAACTGAACGGAACCAAACGGAACCCAAAGGAACCCAATGGAACCAAACCCAACGGAACCCAACAGAACCCAACAGAATCAAATCCAACCCGACAGAACCAAACCCAACCCAACGGAACCAAACTCAACTGAATGCAACGGAACCCAAGCCAACCCAATGGAACCAAACCCAACGGAACCCAACAGAACAAAACCCAACCCCATGGAACAAAATGGATACAAACCCAACAGAACCCAACAGAACCCAATGGAACCCAACCCAACCCAAAGGAACCCAACGGAACCCAATGGAACCCAACAGAACCCAATGGAACCCAACCCAACCCAAAGGAACCCAACGGAACCCAACCCAACCCAACAGAACCCAACAGAACCCAATGGAACCCAAGCCAACCCAATGGAACCCAACAGAACCCAATGGAACCCAAGCCAACCCAACGGAACCCAATGGAACCCAACGGAACCAAACCCAACCCAATGGAACTCAATGGTTACAAACCCAACAGAACCCAATGGAACCCAAGCCAAGGAAATGCAACAGAACCAAACCCAACTGAATGGAACAGAACCAAACCCAAGAGAACCCAGTGGAACCAAACCCAACCAACAAAACCCAACCCAACCCAATGGAATCCAACGCAACCCAACCAAACCCAACCCAACCCAACCCAACGGAACCCAATGGAACCCAACGGAACCAAACCCAACCCAATGGAACCCAACAGAACCCAACCCAACGGAACCCAACAGAATCCAACCCAACAGAACCAAACCCAACCCAATGGAACCCAATGGAACCCAACGGAACCAAACCCAACAGAACCAAACCCAACAGAACCAAACCCAACCCAACGGAACCCAATGGAACCCAACGGAACCAAACCCAACGGAACCCAACCAGCCCAACCCAACAGAATCCAACGGAACCCAACCAGCCCAACCCAATGGAACCAAACCCAACAGAACCCAACAGAACCCAATGGAACCCAACGAAACTCAACGGAACCCAACGGAACCCAACGGAACCAAACCCAACAGAACCAAATCCAACCCAATGGAACTCAATGGAACCCAACGGAACCAAACCCAACGGAACCCACCCAGCCCAACCCAACGGAATCCAACGGAACCCAACCAGCCCAACCCAATGGAACCAAACCCAACAGAACCCAACGGAACTCAACGGAACCCAACGGAACTCAACAGAACCAAACCCAACCCAACGGAACCAAACCCAACAGAACAAAACCCAACGGAACCCAACCCAACGGAACTCAATGGAACCCAACGGAACCCAACCCAACGGAACCAAACCAAACACAACAAAACCCAACGGAACCGAACCCAACCCAACGGAACCCAACGGAACGGAACCAAATGGAAGCAAAATACAGTAAAATAAAATGGAATAAAGTAAATACAGGAAAAAAGATGGAATAGAATCAAATCTAAACTCAGACAAAGTAAAATATTAAATAAAATACAATACGGAATTAAAAAGAAAAAATTTTTGAAACGCAAAAAGAAAATTTAAAAATTACAAAGAAAGTTAATAAGAAAGCTCAAAAAATACCGAATGAAATGAAACAAAACTAAAAAAGTTACACGAGAATAAAATAGAACAAAATTTAGAATACAAAATAGAAGAAAAGAAATTGTTTGGGAAATCCCAAAAATTCTTTGGAAAACCCAATAAAAACCCTTGGAAAACTGAAAAAAAAACCTTCAAAAACCCCCAAAAATCCTTGGAAAATCCCAAAAAAATCCTTGGAAATTCCCCAAAAAATCCCCGGGAAACGCCAAAAATTCTTTGGAAAACCCCCAAAAAATCCTTGGAAAAAGCCCCAGGAAACTTGGGAAATTCCCCAAAAATCTTTGGAAAATCCTTGGGAAATCCTCCAAAAATGGGGAAAATTCCAAGGATTTTTTGCTGCCAACAATTCCCAAATATTTTATCCCCAAACAAACCCAAAATTCCAAGGAAAAAGCTTCAAACTTACCTGGGAATGGTGGAGGGGAGGGATGGCTCATGGGAAATCCGGGATTTTCCAGGAAAACCCTAAAACCTCGGGAATTCCATGGGAATTTCAATTCCCAAATCCTGCAGAGGGAAAAATTTGGGTTATTTTGGATTATTGGGAAAATTTGGGGATTTTTTAGGAATTTCTGATGGAATTTTGGGGATTTTTCTGTGGATGGGTTGGTCTGAATCTCAAAAAATTCCAAGGAAATTTTTGATTGTTCCGGATGGAAAAGTGAGGAAAAAAAAATCCTGGGAATTCAATTCATTACATTTAAATTAATTTAAAATAATTTATTAATTAATTACATTTTAATTAATTTAAAATAATTTATTTCTGAAATGAACTTATTTTTCCATTTTGGGAAATTGAGGGGAGGGGATCGAAGGGATTTTTCCCAGGATGGAATTCCCTCAGGTTTTCACAAAAATTATCCCAAAAATTCACAAAAAAAATTCCAGAAAATTCTGTGAAGTCCTGGGAAAAAACTGTGAGGGAAACGGGGAAAAATTTCAGGGAATTCTGGAAAATTCCGGGAAAATTCCAAGAAAAACTTGAGGAAATTCCAGGAAAAAATTTGTGAAATTCTGGGAAAATTCCAGGAAATTTTTAATTTGGAGAAAATCCAGGAAAACTTGAGGAAATTTTGGGAAATTTGAGGAAATTTGGGGAAAGCTCCAGGAAAACTGCAGAAAATTTGAAGAAATTCCAAGAAAACCTGAGGAAATACTGGGAAAAATCCAGGAAATCCTGGGAAATTTGAGAAAATTACGGGAAAAATTCAGGAACTTTGGGGAAATTTGGGAAATCCAGGAAAATTTGAGGAAATCTGGGAAAAGCTCTGGAAAATCCCAGAAAATTTGAAGAAATTATGGGAAAAAATCAGAAAAAATCAGGAAAATTCAGGAAAAATCTGGGAAATTCTGGGAAAAATTTGGAAAATCCTGGGAAATTCAGGAAATATGGGGGAAATTCCAGGAAAATTCCAGAACATTTTGGGAAAAGGTCCAGGAAATTGCAGAAAATTGGAGAAAAATACAGGAAAAATCCAGAAAATCCAAGAAAATTTGAGGAAATTTCAGGGAAAAGCTTCAGGAAATTTCAAGGGAAATCTGGGAAAAACTCCAGGAAATCCCAGAAAAAAATTGAGAAAATCCAGGAAAATTTGAGGAAATTATGGGAAAAACCCAGGAAATCCTGGGAAATTTGATAAAATTATGGGGAAAATTCAGGAAATCCTGGAAAAGCTCCAGAAAATCCAGGAAAATGTGAAGGAATTATGGGAAAATTCAGAAAAAAAAAATCAGGAAATTCCAAAGAAATGCTCCAGGAAAAATCTGGGAAATTCCATAAAAATCCCAGAAAATTCTAGGGAAAGTTCCAGGAAATCCCAGAAAAAAATTGGAGAAAATTCCAGGAAAAATCCAGAAAATCCCAGAAAAAATTTTGGAGAAAATTCCAGGAAATATCCAGAAAATCCCAGGAAATTTTGGGAAATTTGACAAAATTCCAGGGAAAATCTGGGAAATTTTGGGAAACACTCCAGGAAATTCTGGAAAATTGAGGAAATTTGTGAAAAATCCAGAAAATTTGAAGAAATTCTGGGGACAATCCAGGAAAAATCTGGGAAATCTGATGAAATTTGGGAAAAGCTCCAGGAAAAATCTGGGAAATTCTGTGAAAAATTTGGAAAATCCTGGGAAATTTAGGAAATATGGGGAAATTCCAGGAAAATTCCAGAACATTTTGGGAAAAGCTCCAGGAAATCCCAGAAAATTTGAGGAAATTCAAGGGAAAATCTGGGGAAAACTCCAGGAAATCCCAGAAAAAATTGAGAAAATTCTGGGAAATTCCAGGAAAAGCTTCAGAAAATTCCAGAAAAATTCAGGAAATTTGGAAAAGTTTCAGGAAATTCCAGGGAAAATTCCAGGAAAACTCCAGAAAATCTCAGGAAATTCCAAGAAAAACTTGAGGAAATGCTGGGAAAATTCCGGGAAATTCCAGGAAAAGCTTCAGAAAATCCCAGAAAATTTGAAGAAATTATGGGGAAATTCAGAAAAATTCAGGAAACTCGAGGAAATTCCTGGAAAATCTGAGAAATTCCATGAAAATCAAAGAAAATTTTGGGAAAAGTTCCAGGAAATCCCAGAAAACTGGAGAAAATTCCTGGAAAAATCCAGAAAATTTGAGGAAATTCTGGGGAAAAGCTTCAGGAAATTCTGGGAAATTTGAGGAAATTCCAGGGAAAATCTGGGAAATTTTGGGAAACACTCCAGGAAATTCTGGGAAATTGAGGAAATTTGGGAAAAATCCAGGAAAAGCTCCAGGAAATGCCAGAAAATTCCAAGAAATCCAGGAAAGCTGAAGGAAATCCCAGAAAATTTGAGGAAATTCCAGGAAAAATCCAGGAAATTCTGTGGAAAATCCAGGAAATTCTGTGGAAAATCTAGAAAATCCTGGGAAATTTAGGAAATACGGAAGAAATCGAGAAATTCCAGGAAAATCCCAGAAAACCCTGGAAAAATGGAGAAAATTCCATGAAAAATCCAGAAAATCCCAGAAAAATTTGGTAAATCCAGGAAATCCCAGAAAAATTCAGGAAATTTGGAAAAGCTCCAGGAAATCTTGGAAAATTTGGGGAAATTCAGGGGGAAAATCTGGGAAAATTCCAGGAAATCCTGGGAGTTTTGAGGAAATTATGAAAAAAAAAAATCCAGGAAAATTGGGAAAAGCTCCAGGAAAAATCTGAGGAAATTCCAGAAAATTTGAGGGAATTCCAGGAAAAATCTGGGAAATTTTGGGAAACACTCCAGGAAATTCTGGGAAATTGAGGAAATTTGGGAAAAATCCAGGAAAAGCTCCAGGAAATGCCAGAAAATTCCAAGAAATCCAGGAAAGCTGAAGGAAATCCCAGAAAATTTGAGGAAATTCCAGGAAAAATCCAGGAAAAATCTGGGAAATTTGAGAAAAATCCAGGAAATTCTATGGAAAATCTAGAAAATCCTGGAAAATTTAGGAAATACGGAAGAAATCGAGAAATTCCAGGAAAATCCCAGAAAACCCTGGAAAAAATGGAGAAAATTCCATGAAAAATCCAGAAAATCCCAGAAAAATTCAGGAAATTTGGAAAAGCTCCAGGAAATCTTGGAAAATTTGGGGAAATTCAGGGGGAAAATCTGGGAAAATTCCAGGAAATCCTGGGAATTTTGAGGAAATTATGAAAAAAAAAAATCCAGGAAAATTGGGAAAAGCTCCAGGAAAAATCTGAAAAATTCCAGGAAATTTCAGAAAATTGGAGGAAATTTGGGAAAAGCTCCAGGAAAAATCCGGGAAATTCTGGGGAGAATCCAGGAAATCTGGGAAATTTGAGGGAATTCCAGGGAAAATTCAGGAAAACTCCAGGAAATCTCAGAAAATTTGAGGGAATTCCAGGGAAAATCTGGGAAATTTTGGGAAACACTCCAGGAAATTCTGGGAAATTGAGGAAATTTGGGAAAAATCCAGGAAAAGCTCCAGGAAATGCCAGAAAATTCCAAGAAAGAAACTCCAGAAAATCTGGGGAAAACTCCGGAAAAAATCCAAGAAATCTGCGGAAAAAATCTGGAAAATTCAAGGAAATCTGAGAAAAGCTCCAGAAAATTCCGAGAAAATCCAGGAAATTTAAGAAAAGCTCCGGGAAAAATTCCAGAAATCCCAGAAAATTTGAGGAAATTCTGGGAAAACTCCAGGAGATTCCAGGGAAAATTCAGGAAATTCTGCAAAAATCTGGGAAAAACTCCAGGAAAAAAATCAGAAAATTCTGGGGAACTCCAGGAAATCCCAGAAAATTGGAAGAAATTCCAGGAAAAATCTGGGAAATGCTGGGAAAGTTCCAGGATATCCTTGGGAAATTTGAGGAAATTCAGGGGAAATTTTGTGAAATTTCTGGGAAAAGCTGAGGAAATTACAGGGAAAATCCAGGAAATCCTGGAAAATTTAGAAAATCTCAGAAAATTTGAGGAAATTCTGGGGGAAATCTGGGAAAATTCCAGGAAATTCTGGAAAATCTGAACAAATTTGGGGAAATCTGGGAAATGTGAGAAAAGCTCCTGGAAAAGTGCAGGAAATGGGAGAGAATTCCAAGAAAAACTTGGGAAAATTCTGGGAAATTCCAGGAAAAATCCAGGAAATCCTGGGAATTTTGGGAAAAATTGGGAAATTCTGGAAAAATCTCCAGGAAATTTAAGGAAATTCTGGGGAAATTCCAGGAAAACGTTGAGGAAATTCTGGGGAAAATCTGGGAAAAATTTCAATGAAATCCTGGAAAATTTGAAGAAATTCCACAAAATTCCAGGAATCCTGGGAAATTTGAGGAAATTCCATGAAAATGTGAAGAAATTCCCCAAAAAATTCCAGGAAATTATGGAAAATTGGAAGAAATCAATGAAAAAATTCAGGAAATTCTGGGGAAAATTCAGAAAATTCTGGAAAAAAAATGAGAAAATCTGGGAAATTCTTGGAAAAATTTCAATGAAATCCTGGAAAATTGAAGAAATTCCACAAAATTCCAGGAATCCTGGGAAATTTGAGGAAATTCCATGAAAGTTTGAAGAAATGATGGAAGAAATCCCAGAAAAAATTGAGGAAATTTCAGGGAAAAAAATCGGGAAATTCTGAAGGGAAATCCAGGAAAATTTGAGGAAATTCTTGGAAAAATTTGAAAATTTTGGGGAAAATACCAGGATATTCCAGAAAATTTGAGGAAATTCGAGGAAAATTCAAGGAAATCCTGGAAAATCCAAAGAAATGTGGGAATAGCTGCAGGAAATTCCAGAAAATTTGAGGAAATTCCAGGAAAATTCAAGGAAATTCTGGAAAAAATTGAGAAAATCTGGGAAATTCTTGGAAAAATTTCAATGAAATCCTGGAAAAATTGAAGAAATTCCACAAAATTCCAGGAATCCTGGAAAATTTGAGAAAATTCCATGAAAATTTGACGAAATTCCCCAAAAAATTCCAGGAAATTATGGAAAATTGGAAGAAATCAATGAAAAAATTTCAGGAAATTCTGGGGAAAATTCAGAAAATTCTGGAAATTTGAGAAAATCTGGGAAATTTTAGGAAAAATTTCAATGAAATCTTGGAAAATTTGAAGAAATTCCACAAAATTCCAGGAATCCTGGAAAATTTGAGGAAATTCCATGAAAATTTGAAGAAATGATGGAAGAAATCCCAGAAAAATTGAGGAAATATCAGGGAAAAAAATCGGGAAATTCTGAAGGGAAATCCAGGAAAATTTGAGGAAATTCTTGGAAAAATTAGAAAATTTTGGGGGAAAATCGGGGAAAATACGGGAAAATAGCAGGATATTCCAGAAAATTTGAGGAAATTTGAGGAAAATCCAAAGAAATGTGGGAATAGCTGCAGGAAATTCCAGAAAATTTTGGAAATTCTGGGAAAAATCTGGGAAAAGCTCGAGGAAATTCCCCCAAAAATTCGGAAAATTCTGGGGAAAATTCTGGGAAAATTTGAGGAGATTCCAAGGAGAAGCCAGGAAAAGTCAAGGAATAAAAATTGGGAATTTTTAGCATTAAAAATCCCTGGAAAAGTGGAAAAAATTCCCAAAAAATTCCAGGGAGAGAAAGGAGCAGGAAATTGAGGAAGCAGAAAATTTGGGAATTCAGCTCCCAGCCAGGAATTTTTGGGAATTTTGAGCTTTTATTCCAAATTTTTCTGGGATTTTGATTACTGGGAAAATCCTGAATTTTTCATGGCTTTCTCCCAAATTTTTCCCAAATTTTTCATGGATTTCTCCCAAAATTTTCCCAAATTTTTCATGGATTTCTCCCAAATTTTTCCCAAATTTTTCATGGATTTCTCCCAAATTTTTCCCAAATTTTTTCATGGATTTCTCCCAAATTTTTCCCTTTTTTTTTCATGGATTTCTCCCAAATTTTTCCCAAATTTTTCATGGATTTCTCCCAAATTTTCCCCATTTTTTCATGGATTTCTCCCAAATTTTCCCCATTTTTTCATGGATTTCTCCCAAATTTTTCCCCATTTTTTCATGGATTTCTCCCAAATTTTTCCCAAATTTTTCATGTATTTCTCCCAAATTTTCCCCATTTTTTTCCTGGATTTCTCCCAAATTTTCCCCATTTTTTTCATGGATTTCTCCCAAATTTTTCCCAAATTTTTCATGGATTTCTCCCAAATTTTTCCCAAATTTTTTCCTGGATTTCTCCCAAATTTTCCCCATTTTTTTCATGGATTTCTCCCAAATTTTCCCCATTTTTTCATGGATTTCTCCCAAATTTTTCCCAAATTTTTCATGGATTTCTCCCAAATTTTCCCCATTTTTTCATGGATTTCTCCCAAATTTTCCCCATTTTTTCATGGATTTCTCCCAAATTTTTCCCAAATTTTTTCCTGGATTTCTCCCAAATTTTCCCCATTTTTTCATGGATTTCTCCCAAATTTTTCCCAAATTTTTCATGGATTTCTCCCAAATATTTCCCAAATTTTCCCCAAATTTTCCCCATTTTTTTCATGGATTTCTCCCAAATTTTTCATGGATTTCTCCCAAATTTTTCCCAAATTTTTTCCTGGATTTCTCCCAAATTTTCCCCATTTTTTTCATGGATTTCTCCCAAATTTTTCATGGATTTCTCCCAAATTTTTCCCAGAATTTTTTCCTGGATTTCTCCCAAATTTTTCCCATTTTTTCATGGATTTCTCCCAAATTTTCCCCATTTTTTCATGGATTTCTCCCAAAATTTTTCCCAAATTTTTCATGGATTTCTCCCAAATTTTTCCCAAATTTTTCATGGATTTCTCCCAAATTTTCCCCATTTTTTTCATGGATTTCTCCCAAATTTTTCCCCAATTTTTCTCTGGATTTCTCCTAAATTTTTCCCAAATTTTTTCCTGGATTTCTCCCAAATTTTTCCTGGATTTCTCCCAAATTTTCCCCATTTTTTCATGGATTTCTCCCAAATTTTCCCAAATTTTTCATGGATTTCTCCCAAATTTTCCCCATTTTTTCCTGGATTTCTCCCAAATTTTCCCCATTTTTTTCATGGATTTCTCCCAAATTTTTCCCAAATTTTTTTCCTGGATTTCTCCCAAATTTTCCCCATTTTTTCCTGGATTTCTCCCAAATTTTCCCCATTTTTTTCATGGATTTCTCCCAAATTTTTCCCAAATTTTTTCATGGATTTCTCCCAAATTTTCCCCATTTTTTCATGGATTTCTCCCAAATTTTCCCCATTTTTTCATGGATTTCTCCCAAATTTTTCCCCATTTTTTCATGGATTTCTCCCAAATTTTTCCCAAATTTTTCATGTATTTCTCCCAAATTTTCCCCATTTTTTTCCTGGATTTCTCCCAAATTTTCCCCATTTTTTTCATGGATTTCTCCCAAATTTTTCCCAAATTTTTCATGGATTTCTCCCAAATTTTTCCCAAATTTTTTCCTGGATTTCTCCCAAATTTTCCCCATTTTTTTCATGGATTTCTCCCAAATTTTCCCCATTTTTTCATGGATTTCTCCCAAATTTTTCCCAAATTTTTCATGGATTTCTCCCAAATTTTCCCCATTTTTTCATGGATTTCTCCCAAATTTTCCCCATTTTTTCATGGATTTCTCCCAAATTTTTCCCAAATTTTTTCCTGGATTTCTCCCAAATTTTCCCCATTTTTTCATGGATTTCTCCCAAATTTTTCCCAAATTTTTCATGGATTTCTCCCAAATATTTCCCAAATTTTCCCCAAATTTTCCCCATTTTTTTCATGGATTTCTCCCAAATTTTTCATGGATTTCTCCCAAATTTTTCCCAAATTTTTTCCTGGATTTCTCCCAAATTTTCCCCATTTTTTTCATGGATTTCTCCCAAATTTTTCATGGATTTCTCCCAAATTTTTCCCAGAATTTTTTCCTGGATTTCTCCCAAATTTTTCCCATTTTTTCATGGATTTCTCCCAAATTTTCCCCATTTTTTCATGGATTTCTCCCAAAATTTTTCCCAAATTTTTCATGGATTTCTCCCAAATTTTTCCCAAATTTTTCATGGATTTCTCCCAAATTTTCCCCATTTTTTTCATGGATTTCTCCCAAATTTTTCCCCAATTTTTCTCTGGATTTCTCCTAAATTTTTCCCAAATTTTTTCCTGGATTTCTCCCAAATTTTTCCTGGATTTCTCCCAAATTTTCCCCATTTTTTCATGGATTTCTCCCAAATTTTCCCAAATTTTTCATGGATTTCTCCCAAATTTTCCCCATTTTTTCCTGGATTTCTCCCAAATTTTCCCCATTTTTTTCATGGATTTCTCCCAAATTTTTCCCAAATTTTTTTCCTGGATTTCTCCCAAATTTTCCCCATTTTTTCCTGGATTTCTCCCAAATTTTCCCCATTTTTTTCATGGATTTCTCCCAAATTTTTCCCAAATTTTTTCATGGATTTCTCCCAAATTTTCCCCATTTTTTCATGGATTTCTCCCAAATTTTCCCCATTTTTTCATGGATTTCTCCCAAATTTTTCCCCATTTTTTCATGGATTTCTCCCAAATTTTTCCCAAATTTTTCATGTATTTCTCCCAAATTTTCCCCATTTTTTTCCTGGATTTCTCCCAAATTTTCCCCATTTTTTTCATGGATTTCTCCCAAATTTTTCCCAAATTTTTCATGGATTTCTCCCAAATTTTTCCCAAATTTTTTCCTGGATTTCTCCCAAATTTTCCCCATTTTTTTCATGGATTTCTCCCAAATTTTCCCCATTTTTTCATGGATTTCTCCCAAATTTTTCCCAAATTTTTCATGGATTTCTCCCAAATTTTCCCCATTTTTTCATGGATTTCTCCCAAATTTTCCCCATTTTTTCATGGATTTCTCCCAAATTTTTCCCAAATTTTTTCCTGGATTTCTCCCAAATTTTCCCCATTTTTTCATGGATTTCTCCCAAATTTTTCCCAAATTTTTCATGGATTTCTCCCAAATATTTCCCAAATTTTCCCCAAATTTTCCCCATTTTTTTCATGGATTTCTCCCAAATTTTTCATGGATTTCTCCCAAATTTTTCCCAAATTTTTTCCTGGATTTCTCCCAAATTTTCCCCATTTTTTTCATGGATTTCTCCCAAATTTTTCATGGATTTCTCCCAAATTTTTCCCAGAATTTTTTCCTGGATTTCTCCCAAATTTTTCCCATTTTTTCATGGATTTCTCCCAAATTTTCCCCATTTTTTCATGGATTTCTCCCAAAATTTTTCCCAAATTTTTCATGGATTTCTCCCAAATTTTTCCCAAATTTTTCATGGATTTCTCCCAAATTTTCCCCATTTTTTTCATGGATTTCTCCCAAATTTTTCCCCAATTTTTCTCTGGATTTCTCCTAAATTTTTCCCAAATTTTTTCCTGGATTTCTCCCAAATTTTTCCTGGATTTCTCCCAAATTTTTCCCCATTTTTTCATGGATTTCTCCCAAATTTTCCCCATTTTTTCATGGATTTCTCCCAAATTTTCCCAAATTTTTCATGGATTTCTCCCAAATTTTCCCCATTTTTTCCTGGATTTCTCCCAAATTTTCCCCATTTTTTTCATGGATTTCTCCCAAATTTTTCCCAAATTTTTTTCCTGGATTTCTCCCAAATTTTCCCCATTTTTTCCTGGATTTCTCCCAAATTTTCCCCATTTTTTTCATGGATTTCTCCCAAATTTTTCCCAAATTTTTTCATGGATTTCTCCCAAATTTTCCCCATTTTTTCATGGATTTCTCCCAAATTTTTCCCCATTTTTTCCTGGATTTCTCCCAAATTTTTCCCAAATTTTTCATGGATTTCTCCCAAATTTTTCCCCATTTTTTCATGGATTTCTCCCAAATTTTTCCCAAATTTTTCATGGATTTCTCCCAAATTTTCCCCATTTTTTTCATGGATTTCTCCCAAATTTTCCCCATTTTTTCATGGATTTCTCCCAAAATTTTCCCCATTTTTTTCATGGATTTCTCCTGAATTTATCCCAGACTTTTCATCTGCATATCCTGGATTTTTCATGGATGCATCCAAAATTTTTGCCAATTTTTTCATGGATTTTTCAAGAATTTGTCCTGATTTTTTCTTGGATTTATCCCAAAACGTTCGTGGATTTTTAAAAAGGATTTTCATGGAATTCCCCTGGATTTTCCCCAGATTTATCCTGAATTTTTCATGGATTTTTCCCAATTTTTTTCCCAAAGTTTTTCATGGATTTTTCTTGGATTTCTCCCGAATTTTGAATGGATTTTTTGTGGAATTTTTCCCAGAATTATTCCAAACTTCTCATGGATTTATCCCAAATTCTTCCCAGATTTTTTCTCTGTCTCTTTGGGAATTTTCCTGGATTTCTCCTCAACTTTTCATGGAATTATCCTGGATTTCTTCTGAATTTTTCATGGAATTTTCCTGGGTTTATCCCGGATTTTCCATAGATTTATTCCCAATTTTTTCCTGGAATTTCTCCGAAATTTTTCCCAGATTTTTCCATGGATTTCTCCCAAATTTTCCACGGGATTTTGCATGGATCTTTCACAGATTTATCCTGAATTTCTCATTAATTTTTGATGGATTTATGTCAGATTTTTCTTGGATTTTTAACGGATTTTTCCTGAATTTTTCCAGGATTGATCCCAGATTTTTCATGGAATTTCTTGGATTTTTTATCAACTTATCCTCGATTTTTCATGGATTTTTCATGGAATTACCCTCGATTTTTCCAGATTCTTCTTTTCTTCCTGGATTTTTCCGGATTTTTTCATGGATTTTTGTCAGATTTTTACCAGACTTCTCCCAGATTTTTCATGGATTTCTCCTGAATTTTTCCTGAATTTTTCCTGGATTTCTCCTGGATTTTCGCTGGGTTTTTCCTGAATTTTTCATGGATTTCTCCAAAATATTCTCCATGGATTACTCATGGATTTATCCCAGATTTTTCATGGAGTTTCTCCCTGAATTTTCCTCAATTTTTTCTGGATTTCGCCAGGATTTCCATGGAGTTCTCATTAATTTTTCATTAATTACTCCCAGATTTTTAATGAGTCTCTCCTGGATTTCCTCGAATCCCCAAATTTTCTCCAATTTTTCCCTAAAAATCCAAATATTTCCAGACATTTTTGCCCCAAAATCCCTGAATTTATTGAAATTTTCAAAAAAAATCCTGCGATTTCCTCATTTTTTCCCAAAAATCCAAATATTTTCTCCATTTTTCATTTTAAAATCCAGGAATTTTCTATATTTCCATTAAAATCCTGGAATTTCCTCATTTCTCCCCCAAAATCCACATTTTTCCTCCATTTCCCATGAAAATTCCTGGATTTATTCAATTTTTCCTTGAAAATCCACTTTTTTCTCAATTTTCCCCCAAAAAGTCCACATTTTTCCTCAATTTCCCCCTAAAAATCCACTTTTTTTTCTCCATTTTCCCCTAAAAATCCAAATATTTATTCAATTTTTCCATGAAAATTCTGGAACTTCCTCCATTTTATCCCTGGATTTATTCAATTTTCCCCAAAAAATCCACAAATTTCCCCAAAAATTCAGGAATTTCCTCCATTTTTCCCTAAAAAAATCCATTTTTTTACCTGAAAATCCAAACATTTCCTCAATTTTTCCACGAAAACACTGGAATTTTTTCCATTTTTCAAGGCAAAAATTGGAATTATGGAAAAATTAGGGCAGGGAAAAGGAAAAATTTGGGAATTCTGGAGAATTGAGGGAAGGGAAATGGAGAAAGTTGGGAATTCTGGAAAAATTACGGGGAAAAAAAAGGAAAAATTGAGAATTATGGAAAATTTGGGGCAAAAAAGGGAAAAATTGGGAATTCTGGAAAAGTGAGGGCTGGGAAAATGAAAAATTTGGGAATGATGGAAAATTTAGGGCAGGGAAACAAAAATTTACAGGAAAATTGGGGCAGAGAAAGGGGAATATTTGGCAATGAAGGAAAATTGAGGGCAAAGAGAAGGAAAAATTTGGGAATTATGGAAAAATCGGGGCAGGGAAAGAAAAATTTATGGGATTTATAAGGAATTTCCGGCAGAAAAAAAAGGAAAATTTTGGGAGTTCTGGAAAATTTATTGCAGGGAATGGGAAAAAATGAGGAATTCTGGGAAAATTAGGGCAGAGAAATCAAAAATTTGGGAATTGTGGCAAATGGAGGGCGCAGAGCCCCCTCAAGGAGCTGCTCCCGATGCACCTGGCTCGGGAATGCGGCTCCAGAAGCACCTGGAGCTCTGGGATCCTGAGGATTTTGGGTTATTTTAGGATATTTTGCGGATATTTTGGGTTATTTTAGTACATTTTGGGATATTTTGGGAATGTCACCCTCACACAAAGCGCCGCCACCCGCAGCCAACCCCACCCCAGGGCCCGTCCCCATTGCCGGGGGCGGCGGTGCCATTTTCCAAGCGGGAATTAAAAAAAAAAAAAAAAATTAAATGAAAAAATCAATTTAAAAAAAAAAAAAAAAAAAAAAAGCAGGGAATGAGGTCGGGAATTTCGAGCAGAGCAAGGAAGGAAGGAAGGAAGGAGAAGGTGCAGAGGCCGGAGCGCGGTGGGACTTTTGCAATCAACTTTCAACCCACGCCGAGCCGAGCCCTGAGGGGGCGGCTGAGGGAGGAGGGAGCGCGGGGTCCCTGAGGGGGGAGCGATGGCGGAGGGCGGGCTCGGAGCGAGGGGAGGGGACGGAGCGAAGGAGAGGGAGACGGAGAGGGAGAGAAGAGAGAGAGAGGGGGAGGCGGCGGCCGCCATGGCCGGGAAGGAGCGGGGAGCGGGGCCGCTGCCGCCTCGCCGCCCTGCCCAGCCCGGTGACAGCTGCCGGGGGAGCCGCGGGGAAGCGGCGCGGCCGCGGCTCCGCCCGCGGGGCCCCGCTCGTTCGCTCGCTCGCTCGCTCGCACTCACCTGCCGCTGCCAGGGCCGAGGCCGCGGGCAGCGCCGCAGCGACTCCCGCTGCCGGGCCGGGCCCCGGGGGCTGCGGCCTGCGGGAGCCGCCCGGGGGAGGGCGGCGGGCGGTGCTGGCGGCCCCGGCTCCCCCTCAGGGGCTCCCCCCGGGCCGGCCGGGGCCCCTCGGCTGGGCGGCGCGGCGCGGCTGCGGGGCTCCGGCTCGGGCTCGCCGCGATCCTCCCTCCTCCCGGCGGGACGGGGCGGAGCTGGGCATGGAGGACGAAGGGGGCGGTGGCGGCGGAGCTCCGCTGGGGATGGATCCTCCTCCTCCTCCTGCCCTTCCTCCTCCTCCTCCGCCGGCCGAGGCCTCGGAGCCCGGAGCCGCCATCTTCTGCCGCCAGCCCCGGGCTGCGGGCCCGGGGCGGCCCCGCTGCTGCGGCCGGGACGGGGACGGGAAGGGGAAGGGGACGGGAAGGGGAAGGGGACGGGAAGGGGAAGGCGGCGCCATGTTGGCGGCTGAGGGCGGCCGGCGCTGAGGGCGGCTGAGGGCCGGGCCTGGGCCTCGCTACCCGCTGCCGCCGCTCTGCCCTCGGTTCCCTTCCCTGCCGGTGCCACCGCTGTGCCCTCAGCTCCGGTGCCCTCAGCCACGGGAGCTTTTCGGTGTCCCCTCGGTGCCCTCAGCTTCGGGACGCCGCTGTGCCCTGAGCCCCGGGAGTTCTCCGGTGCCATCGCTCTGCCCTCAGCTCCGGATCGTTCCCGGTGTCCCCTCACTGCCCTCAGCCCCGGGAGCTCCCCGGTGCCCTCAGCCTCACTGCCCTCAGCTCCGGGAGCTCCCCGCTGTCCCCTCGGTGCCCCCAGCTCCGGGACCCCTCTGTGCCCTGAACCCCGGATCGTTCCCGGTGTCCCCTCGGTGCCATCAGCCCCAGTGCCCTCTCGGTGCCCTCAGACCTGGGAGGTCCCCGGTGTCACTGCTGTGCCCTCAGCCTCGGTGCCCTTAGCTCCGAGAGCTCCCCCGTGCCCTCTCGGTGCCCTCAGCCCCGGATCCTTCCCGGCGCCCCTCAGCGCCCTCAGCTCTGGGAGCTCCCCGGTGCCTCTCGGTGCCCTCAGCCCCGGGACCTTCCCGGTGCCACCGCTGTGCCCTCAGCCCAGTGTCCCCTCGGTGCCCCTCATTGCCCTCAGCTCTCGGTGCCCTCAGCCCGGGTGTCCTCAACCCTGGGTGTCCCTCCCAGCCCCAGGTGTCCCTCAGTGTCCCCTCGGTGCCCTGAGCCCCGGATCGCTCCCGGTGTCCCTCGGTGTCCCCCCCAGCCCCAGGTGTCCCTCGGTGCCCTCAGCCCCGGACCGTTCCCGGTGTCCCCTCATTGCCCTCAGCCCTCGGTGTCCCCTCGGTGCACTCAGCCCCGGTGCCCTCATGGTGCCCTGAGCTCCGGGAGTTTCCTGGTGCCACCGCTGTGCCCTCAGCCCCGGGATCATTCCCGGTGTCACCATGGTGTCCTCAGCCCGCAAGGTCCCCGGTATCACTGCTGTGCCCTCAGCCTCGCTGTCCCCTCGGTGCCCTCAGCCCTGGATCGTTCCTGGCGCCCTTCGGTGTCCCTCAGTGTCCCTCGGTGTGTCCCCTCGGTGCCCTCAGCCCCGGATCGTTCCCGGTGTCCCCTCGGTGCCCTCAGCCCCGGATCGTTCCCGGTGCCCTTCGGTGTCCCTCAGTGTCCCTCGGTGTGTCCCCTCGGTGCCCTCAGCCCCGGGTCCTTCCCGGTGTCCCTTCATTGCCCTCAGCCCCGGATCGTTCCCGGTGTCCCCTCGGTGCCCTCAGCCCCGGGTCCTTCCCGGTGTCCCCTCGGCGCCCTCAGCCTTGGTGCCTGCTCGGTGCCCTGAGCTCCGGTGCCCTCTTGGTGTCCCCTCATTGCCCTCAGCCTCGGTGCCCACTCGGTGCCCTGAGCCCCGGATCGTTCCTGGTGCCACCGCTGTGCCCTCAGCTCTGGGATCCCACCGTGCCCTCAGCCCCGGGAGCTTCCCGGTGTCCCCTCGGTGCCCTCAGCCTCAATGTTCCTCAGTGCCCTCAGCCCCACATCGTCCCAGTGTCCCCTCAATGTCCCCTCGGTGTCCCCTCGGTGCCCTCAGCCTCAATGTTCCTCAGTGCCCTCAGCCCCACATCGTTCCTGGTGCCCTTCGGTGTCCCCTCGGTGTCCCCTCGGTGTCCCCTCGGTGCCCTCAGCCTCAATGTTCCTCGGTGCCCTCAGCCCCACATCGTTCCTGGTGCCCTTCGGTGTCCCCTCGGTGTCCCCTCGGTGTCCTCAGCTCCCAGGTCATTCCCGGTGTCCCCTCGGTGTCCCCTCGGTGTCCCCACGATGCCCTCAGCTCCCAGGTCATTCCCGGTGTCCCCTCGGTGTCCCCTCGGTGTCCTCAGCTCCCAGGTCATTCCCGGTGTCCCCCTCGGTGTCCCCTCGGTGTCCGATGCCCTCAGCTCCCAGGTCATTCCCGGTGTCCCCTCGCTGTCCCCTTGCTGTCCCCTCACTGTCCCCAGCCCCAGCCAGGGCCACATCAAACCCCTGAAATTCCGGGATTTGGGAATGGTTTGGGTGGGAAAGGACCCAAAAATCCCAACCCCAACCCTTCCTTGGGCTCCGGGGATTCCCTGGGAATTCCTCCCCCAATCCCATTTCCCTTTCCCAGGGAATTCCCTCCATTCCCAGCCTGGCACCGGATCCATCCCCATCCCAGCTCCTCTCCGGGAAGGGATTTCGGGAATTCCCTGGGAATTCAGGACTCCCCAGTCCCATTTCCCTTTCCCAGGGAACTCCCTCCATTCCCAGCCTGGCGCTGGATCCATCCCCATCCCAGCTCCTCTCTGGGAAGGAATTTCGGGAATTCCCTGGGAATTCAGGACTCCCCAATCCCATTTCCCTTTCCCAGGGAATTCCCTCCATTCCCAGCCGGGCACTGGATCCATCCCCATCCCAGCTCCTGTCCGGGAAGGGATTTTGGGAATTCCCTGGGAATTCAGGGCTCCCCAAATCCCATAAAACCCCCCCAGGATGGATCCTGGATCCCAGAATCCCCAAAATTCCCTGGATGGGATCCGTGGAGCTTCGACCCCATCCCATCCCCAGCCCACAGTTCCGGGATTTTCCAGCCTTTCCTGGGACACTCCCGGATCCGACAATCCCAAACCGCTCCCCCGCATCCCAGGGCAGGAATTTTCCCCAAACAAACAATTCCCAAATAATTCCCAAACAATTCCCAATTTCCCTCTCACCTCAGCCTGCACCCGCAGCTCCGTCCCCTCCTCTCTCCCTGCCGTTCTTGGGGCGACTTTGGGAGGATTTGGGGTGATTACCCCAGGATTTGGGGTGATTTGGGGAGGATTTGGGGTGATTTCCCCAGGATTTGGGGTGATTTGGGGAGGATTTGGGGTGATTTCCCCAGGATTTGGGGTGATTTCCCCAGGATTTGGGGTGATTTGGGGAGGATTTGGGGTGATTTCCCCAGGATTTGGGGTGATTTGGGGAGGATTTGGGGTGATTACCCCAGGATTTGGGGTGATTACCCCAGGATTTGGGGTGATTTGGGGAGGATTTGGGGTGATTACCCCAGGATTTGGGGTGATTTCCCCAGGATTTGGGGTGATTTCCCGAGGATTTGGGGTGATTTGGGGAGGATTTGGGGTGATTTCCCCAGGATTTGGGGTGATTTGGGGAGGATTTGGGGTGATTTTGGGGGGATTTTGGGAGGATTTGGGGAGATTTTGGGAGGATTTGGGGGGATTTGGGGAGGATTTGGGGGGAGTTTGGGAGGATTTGGGGTGATTTCCTGAGGATTTGGGGTGATTTGGGGAGGATTTGGGGTGATTACCCCAGGATTTGGGGTGATTTCCCCAGGATTTGGGGTGATTTCCCGAGGATTTGGGGTGATTTGGGGAGGATTTGGGGTGATTTGGGGAGGATTTGGGGTGATTTCCCCAGGATTTGGGGTGATTTGGGGAGGATTTGGGGTGATTTCCCCAGGATTTGGGGTGATTTCCCGAGGATTTGGGGGGATTTGGGGAGGATTTGGGGAGATTTCCTGAGGATTTCGGGTGATTTGGGGAGGATTTGGGAGGATTTGGGGGGAGTTTGGGAGGATTTGGGGTGATTTCCCCAGGATTTGGGGTGATTTGGGGAGGGTTTGTGGAGATTTCCCGAGGATTTGGGAAATTTTGTGAGGATTTGGGGTGATTTCCTGAGGATTTTGGGAGGATTTGGGAGGATTTTGGGGTGATTTTGGGAGGATTTGGGGAGATTTTGGGGGGATTTGGGGTGATTTTGGGAGGATTTGGGGGGATTTTGGGAGGATTTGGGGTGAGTTTGGGAGGATTTGGGGTGAGTTTGGGGGGATTTGGGGTGATTTGGGGGGGACTTGGGGTGATTTTGGGACGATTTGGGGTGATTTCCCGAGAATTTGGGGTGATTTGGGGAGGATTTGGGGTGATTTAGGGAGGATTTGGGAGGATTTGGGGTGAGTTTGGGGGGATTTGGGGTGATTTGGGGAGGATTTGGGAGGATTTGGGGTGAGTTTGGGAGGATTTGGGGTGATTTCCCCAGGATTTGGGGTGATTTGGGGAGGGTTTGGGGAGATTTCCCGAGGATTTGGGGAGATTTTGTGAGGATTTGGGGTGATTTCCTGAGGATTTGGGGTGATTTTGGGGGGATTTGGGGAGAGTTTGGGAGGATTTGGGGGGAGTTTGTGAGGATTTGGGGTGATTTCCTGGGATTTGGGGAGGATTTGGGAGGATTTGGGGTGAGTTTGGGAGGATTTGGGGTGATTTCCCCAGGATTTGGGGTGATTTGGGGAGGGTTTGGGGAGATTTCCCGATGTTTGGGGAGATTTTGTGAGGATTTGGGGTGATTTCCCGAGGATTTTCGGAGGATTTGGGGTGATTTTGGGAGGCTTTGAGGTGATTTTGGGAGGATTTGGGGTGATTTCCTGGGGATTTGGGGAGGGTTTGGGGAGATTTCCCGAGGATTTGGGGTGATTTTGTGAGGATTTGGGGTGATTTGGGGAGGATTTGGGGTGATTTCCTGAGGATTTTGGGAGGATTTGGGAGGATTTGGTGTGATTTTGGGAGGCTTTGGGGGCAGTTTGGGAGGATTTGGGGGGAGTTTGGGGTGATTTCCTGAGGATTTGGGGTGAGTTTGGGAGGATTTGGGGTGATTTCCTGGGGATTTGGGGAGGATTTGGGAGGATTTGGGGTGAGTTTGGGAGGATTTGAGGTGATTTCCTGGGGATTTGGGGTGATTTTGGGAGGATTTGGGGTGATTTCCCGAGGATTTGGGGAGGATTTGGGGGGATTTCCCCAGGATTTGGGGGATTTCCCGAGGATTTGGGGTGATTTTGGGAGGATTTGGGGTGATTTGGGACGATTTGGGGTGAGTTTGGGAGGATTTGGGGTGATTTGGGGGGGACTTGGGGTGATTTTGGGAGGATTTGGGGTGATTTGGGGAGGATTTGGGGAGGATTTGGGGTGATTTGGGAGGATTTGGGGTGATTTCCCCAGGATTTGGGGTGATTTCCCGAGAATTTGGGGTGATTTGGGGAGGATTTGGGGTGATTTCCCAAGGATTTGGGGTGATTTGGGGGGGACTTGGGGGGATTTTGGGGGGATTTGGGGTGAGTTTGGGAGGATTTGGGGTGATTTCCCAAGGATTTGGGAGGATTTGGGGTGATTTCCCGAGGATTTGGGGGGATTTTGGGAGTATTTGGGGAGGATTTGGGGTGATTTCCCGAGGATTTGGGGAGGATTTGGGGGGATTTTGGGAGGATTTGGGGGGATTTTGGGAGGATTTGGGGGGATTTTGGGAGGATTTGGGGGGATTTTGGGGGGATTTTGGAGGATTTTGGGAGGATTTGGGAGCCCCGGAAACGCCGGCTCACTGAAAGGTCGGAAATTGGGGGAAATGCCGGAAAAATCCATCAAAAATCAGGAAAAGATCCAGGAAAAATTTGGGGGAAATCCGGGTGAGATTTGGGGGAAATCCCGGAAAAATGTCTGAGAAATTTGGGGGAAATACAGGAAATATCAGGGAGAAATTTGGGAGAAATCCAGGAAAAATCCAGGAAAAAAAATCGGGATAAATCTATGAAAAATTTGGGAGAAATCCATTAGAAATTCAGGAGAAATCCAGGAGAAATCCAGGAAAAATCCGGGAGAAATTTGGGATAAATCCAGGAAAAATCCAGGAGAAATATGGGATAATTCTATGAAAAATTCAGGATAAATCCATGAAAAATCCGGGATAAATCAGTGAAAAATCCGGGATAAATCCACGAAAAATTTGGGATAAATCAGTGAAAAATCCGGGATAAATCCATGAAAATTCCGGGATAAATCAGTGAAAAATTCGGGATAAATCCATGAAAAATTCAGGATAAATCCATGAAAAATCCGGGATAAATCCATGAAAAATGCGGGATAAATCAGTGAAAGATCTCAGAGAAATCCATGAAAAATCCGGGATAAATCCATGAAAAACTCAGGATAAATGAGTGAAAAATTCAGGAAAAATCCATGAAAATTCCGGGATAAATCCATGAAAAGTCCGGGATAAATCAGTGAAAAATTTGGGATAAATCCATTAAAAATCCAGATGAAATCCATGAAAAATTCAGGATAAATCCATGAAAAAATTCAGGATAAATCAGTGAAAAATCCGGGATAAATCCATGAAAAATTCAGGATAAATCAGTGAAAAATTCAGGATAAATCCATGAAAAATTCGGGATAAATCCATGAAAAATTTGGGATAAATCAGTGAAAAATTTGGGATAAATCCATGAAAAATCCGGGATAAATCAGTGAAAAATTCAGGATAAATCAGTGAAAATTCCGGGATAAATCAGTGAAAAATTCAGGATAAATCAGTGAAAAATTCAGGATAAATCCATGAAAAATTCGGGATAAATCAGTGACAAATGTGGGATAAATCCGTGAAAAATCCGGGATAAATCCAGGAAAATTCAGGATAAATCCATGAAAAATTCAGGATAAATCCATGAAAATTCCGGGATAAATCCATGAAAAGTCCGGGATAAATCAGTGAAAAATTTGGGATAAATCCATTAAAAATCCAGATGAAATCCATGAAAAATTCAGGATAAATCCATGAAAAATTCAGGATAAATCAGTGAAAAATCCGGGATAAATCCATGAAAAATGCGGGATAAATCAGTGAAAAATTCAGGATAAATCCATGAAAAATTCGGGATAAATCCATGAAAAATTTGGGATAAATCAGTGAAAAATTTGGGATAAATCCATGAAAATTCCGGGATAAATCAGTGAAAAATTCGGGATAAATCCATGACAAATTTGGGATAAATCCATGAAAAATCCGGGATAAATCAGTGAAAAATCCGGGATAAATCCACGAAAAATTTGGGATAAATCAGTGAAAAATCCGGGATAAATCCATGAAAATTCCGGGATAAATCAGTGAAAAATCCGGGATAATTCTATGAAAAATTCGGGATAAATCCATGAAAAATCCGGGATAAATCAGTGAAAAATCCGGGATAAATCCACGAAAAATTTGGGATAAATCAGTGAAAAATCCGGGATAAATCCATGAAAATTCCGGGATAAATCAGTGAAAAATTCGGGATAAATCCATGAAAAATTCAGGATAAATCCATGAAAAATCCGGGATAAATCCATGAAAAATGCGGGATAAATCAGTGAAAGATCTCAGAGAAATCCATGAAAAATCCGGGATAAATCCATGAAAAACTCAGGATAAATGAGTGAAAAATTCAGGAAAAATCCATGAAAATTCCGGGATAAATCCATGAAAAGTCCGGGATAAATCAGTGAAAAATTTGGGATAAATCCATTAAAAATCCAGATGAAATCCATGAAAAATTCAGGATAAATCCATGAAAAAATTCAGGATAAATCAGTGAAAAATCCGGGATAAATCCATGAAAAATTCAGGATAAATCAGTGAAAAATTCAGGATAAATCCATGAAAAATTCGGGATAAATCCATGAAAAATTTGGGATAAATCAGTGAAAAATTTGGGATAAATCCATGAAAAATCCGGGATAAATCAGTGAAAAATTCAGGATAAATCAGTGAAAAATTTGGGATAAATCCATGAAAAATCCGGGATAAATCCATGAAAAATTTGGGATAAATCCATGAAAAATCCGGGATAAATCCATGAAAAATTTGGGATAAATCAGTGAAAAATTTGGGATAAATCCATGAAAAATCCGGGATAAATCAGTGAAAAATTTGGGATAAATCAGTGAAAAATTTGGGATAAATCCATGAAAAATCCGGGATAAATCAGTGAAAAATTTGGGATAAATCAGTGAAAAATTCAGGATAAATCCATGAAAAATCCGGGATAAATCAGTGAAAAATTCAGGATAAATCCATGAAAAATCCAGGATAAATCCATGAAAAATCCGGGATAAATCCATGA